>NC_080704.1:92458649-92758649 GCF_030445035.2 Dasypus novemcinctus | reverse complement strand
ACAAGAGTAACTTTTCTTTTGAAAACCGGGAAACTCACAAGGGAAAGAAAACAAATGAATAATTTCTCAAAGCAGCAGAGAGCCTTTTTCCTGGTGTCTGTATATTGCATTCACGAGACATTTTCTGTGTGAAATACAGCTGTCCATCAGAGCACCAAATGTAGCCAAACCACTGTAGCTTCTTATCTCCCTCCTCCTCCTCCTCCTCCTCCTCCTCCTCCACCTCCTCTTCCTCTTCTTCTCACACTGTTTAAGGGAAGGTAAGGGACTCCCAATATTCTGCAGGAAATTTTTAAAAATAATTTAAACGGCATTAGCAGACATTTTGAAATACCCACTTAAATTTATTTCAGTTTTAGGTCTCTGCTGGCGTTCCTTTAACGTGAGGAAAAAGATCTTCAGAGAAAAGGGAGAAGGAGAAGTGGGAAGAGATAGTAAACAGCGAATATTGCAGCGGAGACAGAGTAATTAAAAAATATAATATTAACCATGTAACATTTAATATAAATCCCATTTGCAAGAACGGTAGGCATTTGTTAACACAATCTAACGACAGTGGGAAAATGCTGAGGCCTTGTGTGATTGGGGCCCGCTGACAGGATGGTTAGAGGACCAGCAGGGACAATAAGGACCCTCATTACCTAGGGAAAGGAAGCTCGCTCCCCGCGAGGGCATTGGCCAGATCGCACTGGTCCTGGCTCAGTTTCTTTTCTGGGATCAATTCTTTCCTTGCCTTTGCCACTGTCAGTGGGTGATATCTGATCTTGCAGGGTTCTAGGGAAAGAGCTCTACAAAGACAAAACTATTGTGCATTGTCCAACGGGGCCATGATTATTCTGGCTCCAGGATTTGAGGTGTCTACAAATCATTGTGGGCATTTGTCAATTGGTCATTTTGCACTGCAGACTAAGCCTATCTTCAAGGAACTCGGTTGAAGATTTTACTAAATACAGACCCCCATTTGGAATTACTACTCTCTCTCTCTCTCTCTCTCTATGGACAAAAGATTTTTCCAAATTTAAAGTGCCATGGTGGTTTTAATTTTTATTTTGAAATTTTTCTTAAAGACTGTAATGGAGGAAATATTTAAATATGAGAAAATAGTTTTAGTTGCATCATAAACAAAATGGCTTATGAAGATGATCCATTAACTTTAAATTCTGCAGTTGGTATTTGAGGCATCTACAAGTCATCTGGTTGAATATTAGGCACTTTTCATTTTAACTTATATATCAATAGACTTGCCCAAAATTACAATTCCCTTTCTTCTTCATGGACAGATTTAGGTTTTATCATGCAAAATTGTAAGAACGCTGGGAATGCATTCACAAATGAGATTGTGTGTTTCCGGCATGACGTTTCCCACCCTATAATAAATAATATTTATCTGAAATGGTCAGCATTCCATTTCCCAGTTCCCTGATAGGAAGACAGAAAGCTTGATTACAGGTGGAAGTATGGGCTCCTTCTAGTAAAATATTTTTAGTAAGGAATTTGGTGAGTGTCTGGGTTCAGTTTACCATTTCAGACCTGCAGTGGACAAGGATTTAAGTTCACCACAGCGACCAGGTTTTAAAAAACAATCTACTGTCATTATTCAGAAATTTAAATAGCTGGAGGTTGAGGATAGGGAAAGGTGGCTGTGAGAAAAAATTGGTTATTTTTTTTTTTTTATAGATATAATGCGACAAAAACTCGGGAAAGTCCCACTTTGCCAAATTCATTTTGCAAACCCATTTTTTATAAGAATATTAATGCTTCCTCTTTTTTGTTTGTTATTAGTTCTTGTTGGAGGAGGTGTATTGATTATCTGAGTATTCTTAAACTCTCCATCTCCAGACTGATGTCTTTTGCACTTTTTCCCACTCTAGATTTGGTTAATCTATTTTGTTTCCCCGCTCTGAGAAATCTATTTAATCTGACATTTAGGCTTTCAACATTTACTGGGTAGGGTATGTGGGCCATGGTGTGTGTGTATGTGTGTGTGTTTGTGTACATTTTATATCTAAGAACTTTTTGTAGTCTCTTTTCAAGGTGCAAGTGATTAAGAGGACAGCAGAAGAGCTCAGGCCTTTGGGCTCTTTGCAGTTTGTGGGTCTAAGCCTGGCATCCTGGGAGATGGCTCCACATCCAGCTTGCTCCCAATTCTAGGGTTGCCCCATCCCAGGCCCACTCATTCCAACTTGCCAAGGGCCAGACCTGGAGAGAACCAAGGAGTTACCCTAAATCCCTTGAAATTGCTGTGCAGCTGGAAGAAACCAAAATGGGAGTGACTAGAGGCCTCACCTCCTCGGGAGTTTAGCTAGGATGCCTGGATGAGGAGAAGCCATATCTGACCCTACCCTCTTGGGCACAAACCGAATGGAAGTGGCTAGGCCAGGTTAGGGGTTATAGGTGTTAAACTTAGAGACTGTGTCTCAGGACAATTCCATGGATGGCAATTCTCTGGGCCAAAACTATCCTAACCTGACAACTGAGCAGCTGGTGAGAGTGGAGAGGGCCTTATTTTGTAAGCCTTATGTACCCACTCCCTTCTCAAGACTCTCTTCCACAATTTGGAAAAGTATCCTGAAAATGGAGGAAAGGCACCATGGGTTTGAAGGGGGAGGGATGGGGAGGAGGATCTAGAAGCTCCCATAATATTGTTGCAGTAGGAGCTCAGGGAACTCTCTCCTAGTGGCTTGTCACTAGCCTGATGGGATTCTCTGCACCTGGATGTCCTGGCCAAGTAGCCTCCTTCCCCAGCAGCCCTTACGCATCACTCAGCTGGTCCCTCCAATTCCCCAAATCCTCTTGGTACCTTGAACCTTGCTAAGCCAACTTCTCAATCTCCATGCTTGCACCAAGATAATATGCTCAAGATAAAGCTTTCTCAGGAAGCAAGACCCAGTTCCTTCACTGACAAATGCTGTGTGTCACCATAGTGCTACCTCAATCACATCCTCCTTGGGAGTGCACTTAGGAGAGCAGCACCACTAGTAACTGTCCTTGCTTGTGGGTGTGAGGTGGTAGTTATTACCCTAAAATATTTTGTCCAGGCCTAAAGATGTAAACTTAGATCACACTAAAGATGTAAACTTAGATCAGCAAAATTTAAATTTACCTAATCCTCCATAAAAAAACAAATTTCCTGTTTTTAACAATAGCAGCAGTAAAAGAAACCTTAAGCTCTGAGGAAAGAGACTTAGTGAAAACACATTTGTCTTGTACATCCTAAATATTCTATTAACTTACACAAATGATAGTAAATATTAGACTTTCTCCTTTTCCCCATATTTCTTTTTACTACTCCTTTTGGAGACTTTTGGGATTCCTATTTGCAGTTAAACTATAATTCAGTCACTGCTGCCTCCGTGTTTATCTTTAAATACATTATTTTCCCAGGTACTTGGTGTAAATACTAGATAACCACCCTTTCTTAAACAAGCGGATCACAAATACCTTTGTGCTTAATGTGTGTATTAGAGTTTGCACGGATGAACCTTTGCATATGGAAGAACAAACCTATTTGAGTGCAAATTGCCTTAAACAATGATCTCAACTGTGAGTATAGATTTCTGCTTTGCAGAAGCTGAACTCCAGAGCTGTAGAAGTTTGGTTTCCTTTTAAAAGCTAGTTGACAGCTTTGTAAAGAACTGAGATTTGCCCTATGCAAATACCCACTTTAGTGAAGAAGAGAAGAATCTGAATCCTCCCCCTTTTTTTAACCCTTCAGAGTAGAAGAACTATATTTTCAAACAAATACTGTATGTTTTCAATATTAGCAAGGAAACTGCAAAGTTTTCTAAAGAAGTGGAAGTTACAACACACAAATAGAAACACTTGGAGAGAGAGAACATGTTTTTTTCTGAGATTTTACTGCTGGAAATGGAAAGAAACCAAACTCTATAAAAACACTTCTAATGTGATAATAACTTACATTATGAATATATTTACTTTTCTCTTTTCATGTCTTTAAAGCAAGTTTTTTCCCACACATTGGATTTAAAATTCTATTTAATGGTTCATTATATTATATATTGAAAGTGTGATGTTTGGAAATGCTGTAAATAGAAACCAGTTATTGGAAGTTGTGGGAGATGTTGGGATGTTGGGGAATAATACAATGAATTTTGGAATAAAAAGAAGCCCAGTTAACCTTTATTAGATTTTAAACTTTCATTATAAACTCTGCAAATACTGATAGCATATCAGAGAGTGTTATTTCTTCAAGGGATGATGATGGCTTTTGGAGGTTTCTTTTGAAAGTAAATAATGTTCATGAAATAAACTAACTCTGATGAATGACTGGAGATTTTTTAAAGAAAGGTATCTTATAGTGTTTCTGGCTTACATTCTTAGAGTTGGTCACTGTTTTCAGATGTGTGGGAATATTTCTCATTTGATGGTTCTGCAAACTACTTTGAAATGACAAGTAGTGTATTAGTAGATTGCAAGTAAATGTAGTGAATTAAGATGATTCTCTTCAGTTTAATTTATGTTTTATAGTTAGTTTAGCATTCTGATTTGATTGCCTTAGTAATGTGAATTGCCTGCAGCTGCTGATGATACAGCTTTAATTCTGCTTTAAAGGTCATGTAAACATGTGCCTGTAGCATAAGGAATGCAAATTCAATTCCCTTTTAATGTTTCCTCACATTCACTTCACAGCCTTCACCTAGAAAATCAGTGAAGTTTAATATAATTTATGTTATGATTTCATTAAAATCCTTTTTCAATGCTTTACTTTTCCTACTGCAGGGTATAGAAATCTTCCTGAGCTGTGCAGTGCATAGCTCATGCAACATCCATCACTTATACTGGAGGCAGAGAACTATTTTTGTTAATATTTATTTTTCTGTTGCTTTTATTAATAAAGAGCTGAGAAATCCATTTTATTCTCTCTGTAGCTGCAGATAAAAAGGATGAAAATCAAACTAGATAATCTAGCTACATTTTAAATTACAGTGAGGAAGAGGCTGAATATTGTGCAGATGTGCAGTAGTTTCTAGACACAAGCATTTTTACATAATGAACAAATTATTAAAAATAAATTGTTAGGGGTGGGGAGTTGGGGTATATGGGATCCTCTTATATTTTTTAATGTAACATTTTATATGATCTATGTATTTGTAAAAATAAAAAATCTATTGAAAATGAATTGATAAAAGCATGTATTAACATGAAAAACATTTAAAATAGATTTGACATATAGCCGAATGCTTTAGTTGCTCCAAACTAATATGAAAAGCATATAATTATAGCCTAAAGTTTCTAAGACTTAAATATAGGATGCTACGCAGTTATTTTTTTATCTTAATATTTAAAACATATTAATCTCTTGACATTAATACAAGATTATGCCACTAGATTACAATAAAACTTTTAAAAATGTGCTTAAGAAAATGACTGTCAGTATAGTCTATACAAAGAAATGTAACTGTTAGCGGAAGAGATAGCCAGGAGGGAAGTTAGGGAAGTGGAGACGTAAAACATCCAAGTTAAAATAAAGTGGAATGCTGAACTTAATGTTTGTGGCTACAACATTGTATTATTTTAGAATTTATATCACTGTTGTTTATGCTTCTCTAACTGAAAATTTATTCATACTGAACTTACCTGTTGATCATGTCTTCAGGTATCTTTCCCCTTAAAAATTGGATTGTATGAATAAAGGGGTGTTGAATATATATATATAATATATATATATATGCTAACTTGTTATTATAACAAAAATAAAAATAAAAACACAGAATTGAAAACTGGATATTATTCTCAAGTATAGTTTTGTTTGGAATTGAGGAACAATAATTAGAAAGATTGGTTATCAACTTTGAAAGATAACTGTTTCTCCATTGTAGGAAATGCGTTTTGTTCTGTTATTGTGGGGTTTTTTTTAGATGAAATAGACTTTATTATCTTTTTTTTAAGATACATAGATCACATAAAATGTTACATTTAATAATATGAGGTTCCCATACACCTCATTCCCCACATCCCCCATTCCTCACACATCAACAACTTCTTTCATTAGTGTGGTACATTCATTGCATTTGATGAGTACATTTTGGAGCAAAGCTATACAGCATGGATTATAGTTTACATTGTAGTTTACACTCTCTTCCAGTCCATTCTGTGGGTTATGGCAGGAAATATAATGTCCAGCATTTGTCCCTGCAATATCATTCAGTCCAACTCCAAGTCCCGAAAATGCCCCAATATCACACCTCTTTTTCCTTCTCCCTATCTTCAGCAAGTGTGGACTTACTGGTATTCTACTATAGAATTATTGTTGTTGTGTTTTAAAGTCGAATGTTACCCACAACATGGGTAGTTGTTAATGTCTTTGGAGGAAAAGGACTGTGGCTATGAATATATTAAGTGCTGAACTAAGTGGTTGATTTTTCAAAATCCCCTGTGCTTTGCTGCTTAGAATTTTGAAGCAGTTCTCTTTTTTCTCTTTCCTTAATAGCAGGGGAACTCACCATACAAAGTTATGTTCAAATCCTGGAGAAAATATTACATTTCCAATACCCAGGACTCTAGCAATATGATAAAAGCAGCATGAAAGTAGTCTCTGCTTTCTGTGTTTTGGCCCTCCTGCCTTATGATAATGTAAGTTAGAATTGAAACTACATGGAAATTGATTTGTTTCTTGTTCTTTTTACATAATCTTGGTTTGATGTACATATGCTCTTAGAATGAAAAACATAACTGGAAAAGCTGGGTTACATGCAAATTATAAAAATTCTCAATGTGTGGTCTCTGGTAAAAGACTTTTAGTTACACGCTTAAGAAAATTTAAATTGTGCAATGATGCAGCCCTGTATTTTTTTGGAATTTTGTGTTTTGAACAATAGTCTCTCATAAGCAAATTTATAGTTTCTCACCTTCAAATTTTAAGGTCTATTCTCACAAAAGTTCTTTTAAATAGAAATGAAGAGGAAATAAAATAGAACTTCAAAACCAAATCTCTGCATGGAGGTCTATGTGTTGTGCCTGAGCTGAATGATCATCACCCACTCATTTGGCTGTGTGTAAGTTCATGTCACCTTAGTTAGATGATATTGCATATAAAGGTGTCGATTTCAATGTAGATACATATTTCTTTTGCAGAGATCTGTCTCACAGTTGGAAATGAGCTATTTCATGACTGTGTGCTATTGTGCCAAAAGAGAGAACACTCTTCATGTGCGAGTAGCATGTGTTTCAGGGTATTGCTTTACCTGGACTAAACTAGACTAAAAATAACATAGACAATGAAAAAAACACCTGGGCATTTAAATCCTTTCTAGGTAAACTATAATCCACTTGCAAGATAATGACAATGCTTCTTTAAATTGCCTGCATAGATATCCTGAAAATAAGCCGGAGCGATTTCTTTTTGAGGTATCAGGACCAGGGAATAAACCCCGGACTTCATATGTGTGAAGGCAACACTCAACCACTGAGTCACTTCAGCTCTCCTGAGTCAGTCTTTTCATTTGTTTGCTTGTTTGTTTTGTTTTGTTTTGTTTGTAGGAGGCACCAGATGCCAAACTCAGGACCTCCCATATGGGAAAGAGGTTCTCAACTGTTTGAGCCATATCTGCTCCCCCAGAGTGCTTTGTAATACATTTAAACCTCCCATCATTTATTTTCAGATTTCTTTCAACTGCATCCTTTTTCCACAATTTCCAAATGCCTATAGTCCCCTCCATTGAGCATAGGTAATTTGAAAACAAAAAAGTTACACAGAAACAATTGTGGCTGTTTTTTTTTAAACATTGCACTTATCACTACTATACAGCATTAATATGAAGAGGTTAAATGACTTAATTAAATTAAAAATGTCATTAGAAATCTTTCTTGGTTGTCTCTTGTCAAATCTCCGTATAGTAATGCAGATGGAAATTCTTTGTTACACCTATTAAGAGAAAGTTTACACATTTACTTAAAGTCAACTTCATTGGTACAACTGAGAAATACTCAATGTGATTGAAGCAAAGAATCACAATTCGACATTTCCCAGTAAAGCGTGTTCTTGTATGTTCTACTATGTGTTTTTCTTCGTTATCTTCTTATATCTGAAATTCTATTCCCACTCCTCTTTCCTCCACCCCATGTATTTGATCATTTCTCCAATTCCCTTGGCTGAACGAATCTCTTTTCATGCAGAGGATAAAAAGAAAACACTTCAAAGAAGATTCAGGTAATTAACAGCTGAGGGGAATATAATCTAAACTATAGGCCCTGCTTTGCACCCAGGCTGGCTCTCTGAGCCAGCCGGCAAGGGAGTACCTATTCCCTATAGCATCTAAATCTGCTTCCTCTGAACTGTTCTGCCAGGCCTCCAGTTATCACATCTGCATTTCAAACACCATAGCTCTGGCATTAAATATTAATTAGCCTATAGTCACCCTAGAGAATTCAACTTCCAGTCTGCACATACTTATCCATTGACCTCTATCTTAGTTTTTGTTGGGGGGGAGCAGTAGAATGCTTAATATTTTCCTGTCACTCTAACCTTCTGTTCTAATTTTTACGGAAGGGAAACAGTATATTTTCCAAGGGGTAAGAATCACAGAGTGGCCCAAAATTTCTTTAGGCTCAAATGCTTTGTCAAAAGTTGAGGGACATAGAAGGAGCAAACTGAGTATTGAGTGCTGAAAATTACTTTTTTACGTTCAACAAATTGAACTGTGCAGTTTCCTCAAACTGGGTGATATGGTCATGGGACAAAACCAAATACCGCTCAATTCTCAGAGCAACTGCAGAGCTTTTAAACTAGATATCATCCTTGGATGAATAATACAGGCATATGTTCAGTGAAAATAGTGGTAGGTACATCTGAAGAAGGAATGTCCAATAAAAATATTAAAACAAAAGTTATTTTTCATAAGACATAGATTTCAATTTTTAAATTTCAAATAGAAATACAAGGAAACTCCTTTCTCAGCTGTAAACATGTCAATGTGAAAATTAAATTAATTTATTATGCCATTTGTGACAAACATTTGATCCCAAACATGGAAGCCTTTATGAAATAGCATAGAGGTTAATTGAGTGAGCTGACAGGCAGACGTGGGTTTGTATCTCAGTTCTGCCATTTACTGAGTGACCTTAAATTGCATTTCCCCTCTGAGACTCTGACTTCCTTTTTGGAAGGTGTGGATAGCATTAGAACCTACATCATGTGGTTGTTTTATGAGAATTAGATGGTGTAATGCATATATAATACTCATCATAATGTCTGGCATATAGTAATACTCAAAATTATTAATTATATTGTTATAAATATTTGCTCCATTATTTTATCTTGAGGTTTCTAGAGTTTGTTTTAATTTGATTTTATTTAAAAGTCAATTCCACACTGTGTGTCTTTCCTAATATGGGCTTTTGTGCATAGGCCCTGTTTTCCTACTCAGAAACTACTATGACTGGATATTGTAATTGCCCTCTCCTTCACCTTCAAATTCTGTTTTCTTGCTTTGTATCCTGGCATTTCTTTTGAAACCTGGTCACCATTGTTGTAAATCTTTCTTCTTAATACAAGAGCCCCTGTGGGACTTCCCCAATCATTTTCACTTTTATCCTCTGCCTCTGGAACCTCCTGTGAAAGCATAGTCCTTGTAAACTATTTCCTCGAAAGGTAATTCACCCAGGTCCCCCTTCTGAAGGAAATGTGAAAAGAGTGAAATTGGGGGCCGATTCTTATTACCTGTGTCAAGAATGGGAATCTCTTGTCCAAATACTGAAGTGGAAGGAGATATTTTCCTTTTGTTCAAGTTGAAATACAGAAATATTGTCCAATAGAAACAAAGTTTTAATGTTAGTTAAGGTCGGGTACTCTAAAAAGTACTCAGTGGTTTGATTTATTTTACTTTTTGTGTAGAGAAAACTAAGTGCTTTTCTCAAGGGTTTATAAATGTTAATATTCTTATATTAGTATAATTTTTATGGACACCATTTAAATTGGCAGAAAATTAGGTTAGTCAATGAAGTGAATCAACTGAACTAAGAATGTTAAATTTTTTCTGAGCAGATAATGTCAAATTGAATTTTAAACTAACAACACAGGTACAGTTATAGAGAACCACTATTTTGGAACAGCTGTGTTATGGAAATTGTTCGTGGCTAGTGAATCAGAGTTCTCTAGAGGTGTGTGGTAAGGCTCTATAAAAAGTCTTATACCATTCTACATTTTTAATAAACACCTATAATGGAAGCATAGAAGCCATACTTAGAGAATTTTCAGGGATAATTAATATATAGCTTAGGAATTACAATTTTTAAAGATTCAACATTGTGGAATTTTGGGATAAAAATCTTGAAATGGAAAAAGTTGGATTTAGTTGGGCCTTCAGAAGTCATCTAATTAATACATAAACCTCTACAGGATTCCTGACCAATTGTCCTCTGGTCTTTGCTTACATGCTTCTATTGGGAAGAAGCTCACCATCTGCAAAGGCAGTTCATTCCATTTTTGGTACAATTTTTTGGGAAGTTCTTTGTTATATGTTATTTCATTTTTTTAACCTTTAAGTTTGACAAGACTGTTTCTTTTTCCGTATAACATCTCTTTAAATATCTGAAAACCATTTCTCTATTCCCCTCCCTGTTTCTCTTTTCCATGTTTAATATCCTCAATTCTCTATCTATTCATCACTGAATTTTAAGACCATGCATTGAGTACTCTTCAGTATTGTCAAAGTCACTTAAAATGTAGGGAACTAAGTTAAATAATCCAAGTGAGTTTTGAGCAGTACACAAAGCACAATGGAAATACTGCACTTTTGAATCAATAAATCATAAATTTACTAATATGATAGCTATTTATATAGAATAAATAAGGTATAAAGAATAAAATAATAATGCCATTACTCACTAAGAACATTTTTGTGATTTTCCCTTTTCTTTTCTTTTAAATTTTTATAAATATAATTGTGATAATAATGTACAAGCTACTCTGTGTGTTCTTCTTTTTGACTTAATATTACATTATATGATTTTCCTATGATGTTAAAAATTCTTCCTAAATATCCTTTTAATTTGTGTACTATTTTTTCTGAAGTATATACCAAAATTGGCATAGGACTTCTTTTTGATGACATTTTCAATACTACAAATGCTGTATAATTTATATTTTGAAACCAACTTTATTTGTAAAATATGACTTTATGATTTTTTCCCTTAGATTCAGCCTATGGGCAAACATGCACACAGTGACATATGTGTGACATACATGCTTATAAATCTTGATTTTCTTATCTCAAGTATTAGCTATCCTTCTTAGAATTCTATCATGTGCAAATAAAAGATTCTTCTAAATCTTAATTTGCATTGAAAAAAATTGTTGAAACAAATAAGGTCAAAGACAGAGCCAAAGTTTTATATCTTGGGATCTCTTCTCAAGTTCACAAAGATCCATTATTCAGCTCTCTTTAGGAAAATTTGCATATCAAATTTTGAATCTCTTATCGTTTAGTCAAAATCTATCTTTATATATGCCAGGTAAAATATATTAAATTTTAAAGCCAGAAGGAACATTACACTGTCATATAGTCCAGGCCCTGTCATGAAATTTTGAATACTTTTTTAAAAGGCCACCATGACTGTAGTCATTCCATTTAGCAAAGGAAATGAGATTTGTTCAACATGATATTTTTAGTGAATCTGTGAGGACGCCTAAGGAATGTTATCCTTGGATATTTTTAAGGTCTCACAAAATTTTTAATAATCTGAGAAGTTTTTGGACATTAGTATTAAGCTTATTTGTCTATAGTTTCTAGTATCTATAGTTTCCCACCTTTTGAGACTCATAGTTATTTGTTATCTGCCATTTGGCTAGCTCTTAACTAAAACAATATTTTGAAATTATAGTTATAATTTTGTATTGCTACTCAGCAATAGTTTTGAGGGTAGACTATTATAGTGTTAGAATTAAAGAGTAAATCTAGCTAGACATTGTATGTACTGCCATGGCCCACTGGGTGGGTTGGGGGAGAGTGTATATTACAAAGTAAACCATTATCCATGTGGTGCAGCAATGCTCCAAAATGTATTCTCCAAATGCAATAAATGTGCTATGATGTTAAAAGAGGTTGTTGATATGGGAGGAATGGGGTGAGGGAGTGAGGGGTATATGGGGAACCTCTTATTTTTTTTTTGAATGTAACATTAAAAAATAAAGAAAAAAAAAGAAATACAGAAAAAAAAGTTAATCTACAAGAATGACTCCATCTTCCAGTTAAAATACTATAATTGGGTTGTGTGTGAAACATGAATGGAAATAGGGGTGAGAGGGAAGGGATTAGACCAGGTGACTTTTAAGTCTCTTTCAGTGTCCAATTCTCTAAAAAGCTGTTTATTGAAATTATTCTCAGATTAAGACATGTTAATCAATCCATTGTAAATTGTTCCTAAGAATTTGGACATGAATTTTTTTTTTTTTGTGGCTATCTCCTTTCCTTCCGTTTTTTTATTATTATTTTTTTTATTGACTTTGTAATAATATTACATTAAAAATATATATATGTGAGGTCCCATTGAACCCTACCACCCCCACCCCACCTCTCCCCCCACCAGCAACGCTCCCTCCCATCATCATGACACATCCATTGCATTTGGCAAGTACATCTCTGGGCACCCCCGCACCCCATGGTCAACGGTCCACACCATGGCCCACACTCTCCTCCATTCCATCCAGTGGGCCCTGTGAGGATTTACAACGTCCGGTGACTGCCCGTGAAGCACCATCCAGGGCAGCTCCATGTCCCGAAGACGCCTCCACCTCTCATCTCTTCCTGCCTTTCCCCATACCCATCAGCCACCATGTCCACTTTTCTCAATCCAATGCCACCTTTTCTATGTGGACATTGGATTGGTTGTGTCCATTGCACCTCTATGTCAAGAGGAGGCTCAGATTCCACATGGATGCTGGATGCAATCCTCCCACTTTCAGTTGTAATCACTCTAGGCTCCATGGTGTGGTGGTTGTCTTTCTTCAACTCCATCTTAGCTGAGTGTGGTGAGCCCAATAAGTCAGATTGTAGGTGCTGGAGTCTGTTGAGGCTCAGGACCTGGCTATCACATTGTCAGTCCAGAGATTCAAATCCCCTAAATATATCTTAAACCCTGACACTAACTGCACCTCCAGCACATTAGCATGAAAGTCTTATGAAGAGAGATCCCATCTGAGTCCAGATTCATCACACATAAACACCAGTTCCAAAGAGGGGCCATCTGACCTGGTAGTTAACCCCATCGGCCATGACCATAACTCCCATGGGTCTCTTTAGCCCTCGAAGGAACCAATACCTGGGGGTTGTATCTGCTTTATCTGTCTCTCAGACTCTGCTCAGTTGTGCATAAGGGAAATCCTTCTGACAGCCTCCAGACTCTTTTTTAGAGACTCGTAGCCATATAAACTCATTTCTCCTTTCCATTTCCCCCTTACATTAGGTCAAACAGCATTTTAAAGTCATGTTATTTTATGTAGACAGGGATATTCCGCTGATCCGCGTTGAACCTTCCGTATGAGGTCATTTTCCAGTTGCATCATCAGCTGGTAGTTGATAGTGGTCCCTCGGTGCCAGGGAGGCTCATCCCCGGGTGTCATGTCCCACACTGGGGGGAAGGCATTACATTTACATGCTGAGTTTGGCGTCGAGACTGGCCACATTTGAGTAACATGAAGGCTGACAGGAGGAAATTCCCAGGCACAATGCTGCTCTAGGCCTTGTTCTTATTTTAGGCTTATCAGCTCACAAGCATAGTCATTAGCGTCATGGTCTCACTGTTGAACTCTCACTCCCTCCCGGTCCCCGCCGCTGCACCTGGGAGACTGTCGCTGCTCCCCTAGGGACCACGACAGAGCACCACTGGCCAGGAACCCAGTATCCCCCCTGCTGTGGTTTTTAATTGTTGCCACTATGAGTATATAAATATTGCCATGCCCCCTGGACATATGTTCTGTACAGCTCCCTGTCAGCCATATATCCCCTGTCAATGGTCTCCCATACCAGTATTCCTCCATTGCCTTTGTTGAACCACTCTTTGATCCAGAACTCCCTGAAATTTGAAGCCCAATATAATGTCAGGGTCCCTTACTAGGAAATGGCATATAGCGATGGGTTTAAAGGTTAGATAAAGAATACGTGTTGACTTGGAAAAAATTCTACATCCTATCTTTCCCCCCCCCCGCCCCCTAATTATTGAGCTTCTCTTCACAGGAGCCCTAGACCACAGCAATGCATATATATACTATACAGCACTCCCATACATCCACCACAAAACCTTTCCCTTCCACAGTGATACTCTTACACCCTATTCACATCATATTTACTTAACGTAATGTACAGAGTCTGAGACAATAGCTTTCAAACAAGGTGACATTTGTGCTTACATTGTGGTGCATACTTTAGGATACACAGTTTTTTACATTCTTAGTTATCCTATGTTTTACATTATGGTTTACATTATCAGTCTGTCATCTCCTATATGTTATGGTGTAATATTACATGTTTTATATCCATCCTTGTGTACTCTCACGAAGCTCCTCTCCTACCCCCCACTTACCTTGGTTACACACATTTAACGTCCATTTTCCCTTCCACCTTGGTGCCCACAGTGACAGACAGCCTCCGTTTCCCGAGGAGCCACTTCCAGATATAGATGGAATAGTGTTCAGGGTCTAACTTGCTCAACTGCCCCAATGCCCTGGGAGCCACCCTTTCTTTCGAGGGATACAGTTCCTTCTATTTGATGGCATTAGTCCTCCCCAGGATGTGGGTCCACCCCCACTCTCACTACTTGGGTTTCTACCCCATGGTGTCACCGACTCTGGCAGAATGAGCATTTAGACATTCCCCAGGAGCCCGTCCTGCATCAGACCCTTCCCTCCGAGCATTCTAAACAGGTAACCCTCTTTATTATATTTTGATATGATTTTCTCGGCATTTTACTCTCCACCAACACCTGACCCTCTCCTGTGTTCGTATGCTACCCCTCCCTCCCCCCACTTTTGGGCAATGTTACCCATCCGCCCATCCCCAGCCACCCTCAAACCCGCAAAGCCCCAACCAAAGGCAACCCCTGCCCCCCTTTTATCTCTTCTTTGTGTTCATACTTACCACCATCTCGTCTTAAATTCCACCCCTGCAGACATCGGCTCACATCCTTCCTCCACCCTCCGATTTCCTGTAAGCCTATCGTTCAGTCTCTTGCTATCTAGGGCAGCTTGGTTATTTCAAATCATTGAGGTCATGTAGTATTTTGGACATGAATTTTAAGATTTATGTCTTCAGGGCAAATTCTTTCAGGTTTCATTGAAAAATAATTTTTCCATATCCACTGTTTTAAAGCAGCAGTGTGTAGGACATAACATTCAAAGGGTGAGAGATATTATTGACAAATCTCAAATGAATTTTTGAAGGCAATTTAAGGCTTGATAACAAAAGAATTTTAAGTTGTTTTATCAAACCTGGAAATATATACAAATATACATAAGTTCTGATGGACATACCTATGGAGGTGGTGAACTGGGATTCTAAGTTTTCTGTAGAAAATGCTTTGTTGTGACTCATCTAAAATGATAATATATCTGAAAGGAACAAAAGAATCAATGGTTTGAAAAGTGAAGACTTATATAATTAATAAAAGTTTGTGTGATCACTTTGTTGTATAGCATTATATTAATTAATATGTGAAAGCACTTGGCTCTGTGACTGGCCATATATTTCTCTAACATATTTATCTACCACATTTAACTAATGAGTAGCAACTCAGTTGCTTGAAAGAGTAGGATTTTAATGAGACAAATTTAGGTTCCAATCTCAACTCTGCTCCTTCCTAGATGTATGACTGAACTAGTCATCCAAAGCGGTACTGATGCAAAATACCAGAAATTGGTTGGTTTTTATAAAGGGCATTTATTTTGGGGTAGGAGCTTACAGAAACCAAGCCATAAAGCATAAGTTACTTCCCTCAACAAAACCTATTTTCACATGTTGGAGCAAAATGGCTACCAACGTCTGTGAGGGTTCAGACTTCCTGGGTTCCCCTGGGCTCAGCTCCTCTGTTTTTGTGGACTATGAGGCTCTCTAGGCTTTGCCTCTCTTCACAAGGTCAGATATAGACTATCAGGTGAACAGCTCTGTCTCTCTTCCTGAGGCTCCAGCTTCAGCATCAAACTCCAACATCGAAACCCCATCATTAAAAGCCCCCAACTCTGTCCTTTGCCAAGCTTTTTATCTGTGAGTCCCTACCCACCAAAGTGTGGGGACTCAATGCTCTACTGGAACAAGGGGTTTACATGATTACTTAATTAAGCAAACCTCTGAATCAAATATAATCTAATATGCCCAGAGGAAATCATCAGTTTACAGACATAATCCAATATTTCTTTTTGGAATTCATCAATGATATCAAACTGCTAAAATGACCTTGTGAAAATATTGAAACTCACTAATCCTCAGTTGCCTCATTTGTAAAATAAAGTAATGAATGGATAGCTTCCAGAATTAGTTTAAGAATTAAATAAAATAACATCTGAGTAATTTCTAGATCTGTACCTGGCACATAGTAGGGCACTCAGTTAATATAAATTGTTCTATATAAGTCCATTTCCAGATAAACATTTTATCTATCTAAATGGCAGTTTTAAAAGAAATTTTACTAATTTGTGATAGAAACATATATTCTCTGGTTCTTTCAGTATTGTATACTGAACATAACTAATGTGACTTAATGGCCCTCAGTATTCACAGGGAATTCCCTTCTCTGTGCTCTGCTTTCATAAGGTGATGTCCATGGGCAGCTGACATATTAAGAGCTGTGTTTGCCCCACCCTTAAACTGTTTCAGGCTGTGCTTTTTCAGTTCTTTGGTGACTTTTCTAGTTTTTTGTTTTATCTTTCATAGTAAAAATATACTATAGATATACCTACCGTTAGTGGTCTCACTCTCATTTTCTTTGCCCTTTTGCTCTAACCTGCTGTAGACTCAGAAATCAGAGTATAACAGAAGCTGTTATCTGCATTGTGCATGCCAGTCTACAGTGTGCTTTTATATTCAAGACTTCATTTGACACATTGCAGTGAATAAGAATAATTATCCTCAGTTTATATATGGAAATTAGAGACTCAGAAAATGAAGAGATTTGCCAAGTTTCTACGGCCAATATTCAAATTTAAATCTTTTGAGTCAGTGCTTTGTAATATGTATTTTAATGAAGCAGAAAAATTGTTTTTACATTTTTATGTACCATATAAAATGTAAACGTATAGCTTAAAAATAATTGTAAAGCAACCCCCATAAAACCCACAAGGTCAAAAAACAAGACATTAAATACCCTAAAAGTTTCACGTGTAATCTTGCTTGAAAATAGCACTTTCCCACATTTAGAAGGAACTGCTCCTCTGACTTTCTTGGTTTGTTTTTCTATTTTAAAAATCATGTGTGCTTCTTAAATAATAAAATTTAGTTTTGCCTTTATTGAACATTACATCATTGGAATCATATGATTTGTATTATTTTGTGTCTGGCTGCTTTTGCTCAATATTATATTTGCTGAGATTCATCCATGTTGTTTTATTAGTTGTGGATTATTCATTAACATTACTGTATAGTATTGCATTGTGTGAATATACTATAATTTCTTTCTTTGTGTTAATAATGTGGTTTTTGGTTGTTTTTAGTTTTTTTGGCTAGGAGCAATGCTGCTATGAATATTCTTACATATCTATTCTGTAACTTGTAGACTAGCTTTTCTGTAAGGAAAATACTGGAATTGCTGAGTTGTAGGATAAGTCCAAATTTATTAGATTGCTCAAACTCCTTTTAAAACATAGTTGTATCAATCAACAGCCCCCACCCCACACTCCATTCAGGATACTGGAGTTCTCATTGTTCCTTATTATTTCCAACATTTAATTTTTTCAAAATTTTAAATTTTAGCCTAACTGGTGGATTTGTAGAAGTATCTAGTGGCTTTAATTTGCCTTTATCTAATTATGAATAAGTATAAGGGATTTTAATGTGTTTATTGGCTAAGTGAATTTCCACTTTTTGAAGTTCCTGCTCAAGTCTTTTGCACATATATATTGGGTTGTCTTTTTCATATTGCTTTATGGTAATTCATTGTGTATTCTGAAAATGATCCCATTGTTATTTACTTTTCAACCATTTTTTCCTACTCCATGCCCTGACTTTCTAGTTTTTTAATGTATCATTTAATGAATATGAATTCTTAATTTTAACGGAGTGAAATTTATTCATCTTCTCCCTTATGGTGAGAGTTTCTTATGTGTTAAAAAATATTTCCTTATCCTGTGGGCAAAAAGATATTCTTTTATATTATTTTCTCAAAGCTTTATTGTTTTGTGTGTCCTATTTAAGGACAATAATTTATTTGGAATTAATTTTGTGATGATGTGAGGGACAATTCCAATTTCATTCTTTTTAAATACAAAAAAATTGTTAATTTATTTATGTACATATTTCTGCTTTTTTAAATTAAAGAAGCTGTGGATTTACAGAAAAATCATGCATAAAATACAGAGTTGCTGTACACCACCTTATTAACACCTTACATTGGTGTAGTACATTTGTTACAATTCATGAGCACACATTTTAATATAATTGCACTATTGACTACAGTCCATTTTTTAAAATAAGGTTCAGTATTTTGTGTTGTACAGTTATATATTTTTAAATTATTATAGTAACATAAATGCAACCTAAAAAATCTCCCTTTAGCCACATTCACATGTACAATACAATGCTGTTAATAACATTCACAATGTTCTGCATCCCATCATTACCATCCACTATCAAAACTGTAAAATCATGCCAAATAGAAACTCCGAAAAATATAAGCATTAACTCCCTATTCCCTACTCCCACCCCAACCCTTGATAAACTGTGTTCTAGATTCTTATTCTATGACTTTGCATATTCTAATTGTTTCATCCATGTTGTCACATTATCAGAACTTCATTCTTTTTCATAGCTGAACAATATCCATTGAGTATGTCTGTGTGTGTGTGTGTATATATATATTTATTATTATTATTATTACTATTCCTTCACTGATTCATAGACAATTGCACTGCTTCTATTTTTCAGGCAATTGTGGATTATTCCCCCATGAACAATGGTGTGAAAATATCTCTTTAAGTCCCTATTTTCAAATTCTTTAGGTATATACCTGGAAGTGAGACTGCCAGCCCATATGGTAATTCTATACCTAAATTTCAGAGGAATCCCCAAACTTCCTTTCACTGTGTCTGCACCCTTTTACATTAACATTAAAAAAATGAATGTTTCTATGTCTCCACATCCTCTACAATATTTCTAATTTTCTGATTTATTTTTTAAATAGAATCCATTAGTGTGTGTAAAGTGGTAGCTTATGGTTTTAATTTGTATTTCTCTAATAGCTAATGATGTTGGGAATATTTTCATCTCCTTTTTGTTTACCTCATTTTCAAATTGGGTTGTTTGCCTTTTTCTTGTTGAGTTGTAGGATTTCTTTACATATTCTGCATATTAAACCTTTATTGGAGTTGTGGTTTCCAAATATTTTCTCCCATTCCTCACTTTTTTTCATTTATTTTCTTATATTTTTTGAAGATACAGAGATCACACAAAATTTTACGTTAAAAAATATAAGAGGTTCCCATATATTGCACGACCCAAAACCCCCACTGCTTCAACATCAACAACTTCTTTTATTAGTGTGATACATTCATTGCATTTGATGAGTATATTTTGGAGCACTACTACACTGCATGGATTAAAAATTGTGTTGTACTTTACACTCTCTCCCAGTCCATTCAGTGGGTTATGGCAGGATATGTAATGTCCAGCATCCATCTCTGCAATATCATTGAGGACAACACCAAGTCCCAAAAATGCCCCCATGTCACACCTCTTTTCCCCTCTCCCTGCCTTCAACAAATCTCATGGCTACCGTCCACACATCAATGTTATCATTTCTTCTATTGCTAGAGTCACAATAACTACATAGTAGAGTACCTGTAAGTCCACTCTAATCCATATTTTATTCCTCCAACCTGAGGACCCTGGGATGGTGATGCCCAATCAACCGCTAAATTGAGAAGGGACTTAGATTCCACATGGCTGATGGATGGTATTCTCCTGTTTACAGTTGTAGGCTTAGTTCATTGGTGTGGCGGTTGACCATCCTCACCTCATTGGTGGCTAACCATGATAAATGCAACAAACTGAAGAGTAGGTGTTGCAACTCTGCTGAGGCTCAGATCTGAGCTGGTACATGGACAGTCCAGATATTCAAGTCACCTGTGCATACACCAACCCTAGACTCAACTACAGGTTCAGTAAAAGTGACAGAAGAGGCATGTGTAGAGAAGTCACATCTGAGTCCGAATCCATCACACTCAGAAGCACATATTCCAAAGTAAAACCCACCAGCAAGGCAATGAACTCGAGAACTATCTGCCATGACCGTAGGACCTGGGTGTCTCTGTATCCCTCAGGAGCACCACTACCTGGGGTTGTATCTACTTTGGCTATCTCTTAGATCCTGCATGAGACATGCACAAGTGCGACCCCTCTGTTGACATCCCAACTCTTTGACAACTCTTAGTCATATAAACTCAATTGTCTTTACCATTCCCTCCTTTTATTAAAGGTCTTTGTTTAGTTACATCACAATTGGTGTTTGATAGTAATCCCTTGGAACTGGGGAGGCTCATCCCTGTGAGTCATGTCCCATGATGGGGGGGAAGGTAATACATTTATGTGCTGAGTTTGGCTTAGAGAATAGCCACATTTGATCAAAATGGAGATTTTCAGGAGGTTACTCTTAGGCATTCTGCTGTTCTAGGTGTAGTTGTAATTTCAAGTAGACTGGCTCATAAGCATAGTCATCAGTATTAAGGGCCCATCATTGGGCCAAAATTCGTCACTGGTTTTTGCCCTTGCTCTTTGGGGATTGTTGCTGTTCCACTGGGGAATGCAACAGAGCTCCTCAGGATGGGATCTCAGCACTCACTCTGTTGTCATGGTAAACTTTACCCACTATGTCAATACCCAATGAACATTCAAACATGCATATATACCCTATATGCATGCCCAGACAAACTTTCCCATGCATCCTCCATCAATAACACCCCACAACAATGCTCCTCCCCTGCCATAGTTGAACCCCTCTGCGATCCAAAACTTCTTCAAAAATGAAGCTTAAAATGCCTTCCCCCCAGCGTGGGACATGACACCCGGGGATGAGCCTCCCTGGCAAGGAGGGACCACTATCAACTACCAACTGATGATGCAACTGGAAAATGACCTTATACAGAAGGTTCAATGCGGATCAGCAGAATATCCATGTCTACATAAAATACCATGACTTTAAAATGCTGTTTGACCTAAAGTAAGGGGGAAATGGAAAGGAGAAATGAGTTTATATGGCTACGAGTTTCTAAAAAAGAGTCTGGAGGCTGGCAGAAGGTTTGCCCTCATGCACAACTGAGCAGAGTCAGAGAGACAGATAAAGCAGATACAACCCCCAGATATTGGTTCCTTTGAGGGCTAAAGAGACCCATGGGAGTTATGGTCATGGCCGATGGGGTTAACTACCAGGGCAGATGGCCCCTCTTTGGAAATGGTGTTTATGTGTGATGAATCTGGACTCAGATGGGATCTCCCTTCATAAGACTTTCATGCTAATGTGCTGGAGGTGCAGTTAATGTTGGGGTTTAAGATATATTTAGGGGATTTGAATCTCTGGACTGACAATGTGATAGCCAGATCCTGAGCCTCAACAGACTCCAGCACCTACAATCTGATTTATTGGACTTACCACACTCAGCTAAGATGGAGGTGAAGAAGGACAACCACCACACCATGGAGCCTAGAGTGATTACAACTGAAAATGGGAGGATTGCATCCAGCATCCAGGTGGAATCTGAGCCTCCTCTTGACATAGAGGTGCAATGGACACAACCAATCCAATGTCCACATAGAAGAGGTGGCATTGGATTGGGAAAAGTGGACATAATGGACAAAGGGTATGGGGAAAGGCAGGAAGAGATGAGAGGTGGAGGCGTCTTCGGGACATGGAGCTGCCCTGGATGGTGCTTCAGAGGTAATCACCGGACATTGTAAATCCTCACAGGGCCCACTTGATGGAATAGAGGAGAGTATGGGCCATGATGTGAACCAATGTATATGAGGTGCAGAGGTGCCCAAAGATGTACTTACCAAATCCAATGGATGTGTCATGATGATGGGAACGAGTGTTGTTGGGGGGGGGGAGAAGGGGGGTGGGGGGGTGGGGTTGAATGGGACCTCACATATATATTTTTAATGTAATATTATTATAAAGTCAATAAAAAATAAAAAAATTAAAAAAAAATGAAGCTTAATATATTGCCAAATTCAATTAACAGGAAAATGAAATAGTAATGCTAGGTTAAAGATTAGAAATAAAATACATATTAGTTTAGAAAAACTAAAATAAAGTAAAAAATAAATTGGGGAATTAAACATGAAAAATGTAATGAATTTTTTTTTCACATTTTGCCTTTCATCACTGTAATAGGTGTTGCCCTGTATGTATATTTGCAAGGTAATCTCTTCTATTTCTTCCTCAATGTCGAAATTCTTTTTTTAATTATGTCTTTTTTGTTGATAGTGTAAGTGTGAGTTGCTGTCTGTTCTATTTTCTAACTGCCTGGTGTAGGCATATAATAAAACATGATCTGTCAAAAAAAAAAAAAAAAGTTTTAGGTCATAGTAAAGCCACATATAGAATAGAGGGGACTCCCATATATGCAACATCAAACCCTTTTCCCCCTTCCCTAGCAGTGATCTTTTTACATGTGAATGTTACATTCGCTACAATTGATGTACACATATTTAATAATAGCTACTAACCATGATTCCAATTTGGTTTACATGTTAGACTATACACTTTTATAAATTTTTGGTTATGTACGGTTTACATTATGGATTACATTTTAAACTATACACCTTTATAAATTTTTGGTGAACTTTAACATGGCAAAGTGAAAAGACAGCCTACCCAATGGGAGAAAATATTTGGTAAACATTTACCACTTTTATAACAAAGCATCTTGGTGAACAAAATGTTTTTAAATTTTGATGAGGTTCCATTTACCTGTTTTCTCTTTTGTTGCTTGTGATTTGGGGACAAAGTAAAAAAAATCCTTTTGTAACACAACATACTGAAGATGCTTCCTTACGCTTTCTTCTATGACTTTTATAGTCCTGCTCCTTATACTTAGGTCTTTGATCCACTTTGAGTTAATTTTCATATATGGTGTGAGATAAAGTTTCCCGTTCATTCTTTTGCATATTGACAGTCAATTCTCCCAGCACCATATGATAAAGGGAATTGAGTTTAGAAATTCAAATTGATCATAGATGTGAGGATCTATTTCTGAAATCTTAATTCAGTTCCACTGGTTTATATAAATGTCCATGTGACAGTACCATGCTGTTTTGACCAATGCAGCTTTGTAATAAATTTAAAGTCAGGAAATGTGTACCTGCCAAATTTGTTCTTCTTTTTTAAGATTTTTTTTGGTTATTCAGGGACCCTCACCATTCCAAACAAATGTAATGAATGCCATTTCCATTTATGTAATGTTGTTAGAGTTTTGGTTGGGATTGCAATGAATCTATAAATCATTTTGGATATAGTTGACATCTTAAAATATTTAATCATTCAATCTGTGAGAGGAGAATGTCCTTCCATTTATTTAAATATGTGATTTTTTATGTTGTTTTAGAGTTTTTCATATGTAATTCCTTTATTTCCCTGGTTAAATTAATCCCTAAATATTTGATTCTTTTAGTTGTTATTTTAAATGAAAGTTTTTAAATCATTTCTTCCTCAGATTACTATTACTTGTATATAGAAACACTTGGGATGTTTATATTGTACCACTCTGCTTTGCCAAATTCCTTAGTCAGCTCTGGTAGCTTTGTTGTAGTTTTTTTTTTTTAGGTCATTATATATATGTAGAATCATGTCCTCTGCAAATAGTGAAAGTTTAAATTATCGATTTACTATTTGGATGCCTTTTATTTTTGTCTCCCTTGATTGTGTTAGCTAGAACTTCTAACTCAATGTTGAAAAACAGTGATGACAATGAGCATCCTTGTCTTGTTGAAGATCTTATTTGGAAAGCTTTAAGTCTTTCACCACTGAATACAATGTTATTTGTGGGTTTTGCAAATATGCCCTTTATCATGTTGAAGAAGTTTCCTTCTATTCCAATCTTTCAAATTCTATCAAGAAAGGATGCTGGTTTTTGTCAAATGCCCTTTCTTCCTGAATTGAGTTGATCATATGGTTTTTCCCATTCTAATTGCTAATGTGTTGTATTACATTTATCAATTTTCTTGTGTTGAACCACCCTTGCATAACTGGGATAAAGCCCACTTTATCATGGTAAATAATCTTTTACTATGCTCTATTATCCTATGATATACTCTTTCTTATTTTCATTTGTCTCAAGATATTTACCTATATCTCCTGCAATTTCTTCTTTGACCCACTGATGGTTTAAGAGTGTGTTGTTTAATCTCTTTTTTTAACTTTCCATTTCTCAGCCTGTTATTGATTTCCAGTTAGATTCCACTAGGGTCAGAGGAAGTCCTTTCTATAATTTTTATCTTTTTAAATTTATAGAGAGCTGTGTTGTGACCCAACATGTTGACTATCCTGGAGAATGATCCATGAACTCTTGAGAAGATTGTACATCCTTCTGTTAGGCATGCAATGTTTCTGTATAAGTCCTTTAGATTTAGTTCTTTTATCATATAATTCAAGTTGTCTGTTTCCTTATCAATCCCTTAAATGTTCTATTGATGAAGAGTGTATGAAGTCTCCAACAAATATTGTAGAGTCATGTATTCTCCCTTCAGATTTGCCAACATTTGCCTTATCTATTCTGGCACACCCTGGTTAGGGACATAAATATTTATGATTGTTATTTTTTTCTTAGTATACTTCCCCTTTTATTCATATGAAATGTCTTTCTTATTCTAACAGTTTTGCAATTAGTCTATTTTGTCCAATATTAGTATAACTACCACAACTCTTTTCTTCTTACTGTTTGCATGGAATATCTTTTTCCAACCTTTCAGTTTCAACCTATTTGCATCTTTGGATCTAAGGTGAGACTGCCTTTCTGTTTCTTTTCATTGGGAAATCTAATGAATTAACAATCAAAGTTATTACTGTAAGTCAATACTTCGGCCATTTTATACTTCAGCTTTCATATGTCATTACTTTTACTTCTCTTGTGTGTGCTTTTTTTTTTTTTTACCATTTTTTATACCCTTACTGATAATATTAATTTCTAAGCTTACCTCCAAGTCTCTCTGTCCCATCTTTTACTTTCATGATGCTTTAGTGTGTCTTGTAGTGCAGGTCTCTTTTTTAATGAACTCTCTCATTTTATGTTTATTTGTGAATGTATTACTCTCATCCTCATTTTTGAAGGACAGTTTTATCACATAAGTATTCTTGGCTGGCAGTTTTTCTCTTTCAGTATCTTAAATATATATCACTGCCTTCTTGCCTAGATGGTCTCTGATGAGAAATCATCACAGTATTTTGGGCATCGCGTATATGTGATGAATCACTTTTCATATGCTGCTTTCAGAATTGTCTTTATCTTTGGCATTTGACTTTCTGAGCCCACAGTAGTTCTATTAGGATTTATTCAGATTGGAGTACTTTGCACTTCTTTGACATGGATATAACTATTTCTTGCATAAGGGTTGGGGAATTTTTGAACATTATATTCCCTCAAATATTCTTTCTGCCCTTCTTCCCTTCTCTTCTCCTTCTAGGATGCCTATGATACATATGTTGTGTGCATTGTGCTGTCATTCACTTCTCTGAATCCCTACTCAACCTTTTCCATTTTTGTTTATGTCTGATCTTCTGTGTGTTCATTTGTTGTCTAAGCCACTGATCCTTTCTTCTGCCAGTTTGAGTCTGCAATTGTATGCTTCTAATGTATATTTTAATTATTTTTTTACTTTTAAAGAAAGTTTTGATTACATAAATGTTACATAAAAAATATAAGGGATTCCCATATGCTCCACTCTCTCCATCTTCCACTACTTATAACAATAACAACATCCCTCATTAGTGTGGTACATTCATTACAATTCATGGACCCACATTGATGGATTGTTACCAATAATGGATTACAGTTTACAGTATAGTTTACACTCTGTCCCACAGATCCCCACAGGTTATGGAAAACTTATACACTGGCCTGTATGAGTCACTGCAATGTCACACAGAAAAAGTCCATTGTCCCCAGAATGCTCCTCCCATTACAGCTATTCTTCCCTCTCCCATTCCTCAGAACCTCTGGTGGCCACCATCTTTATATCAATAATAAGAGTTCTTCCCTTGTTAGAATAATAATAAGTCTAAGTTAGTCCATTGTTCATTGCCCAGTCTTGAGAATTTTGGGATGGTGATGCCCATTCTGCTTCTAACTGAGAGGGAGCTATTTTTTTATCTCACCTATTGTGCCTTCCATTTCCATAAGTTTAGTTATTTTTATTTGCATTTTTTCAAATTCTTCATTATGCTGCCCAACTGCCTTCTTAATGTACTTTATCTCTTAACCATATTTCCTTTATCTTCTTTAATTTAGTATACTTGTTTGAATATCATTTATTAGTTGTTTCAAATCATATATCTCATTGGAATTTATTTTTCCTTTGATTGGGCCATATCTTCCTCTTTCCTATTATGGCTTGTACTTTTTCACTGTCTAGGCATCGTATTTTCTGGATGGGTTTACTCTGGAGGTCAGTTTCTCTTTCTTTCTTCCAGCTTTCTTTTTGATTGGCTTTGTGTAGAAACTCTTCTGTTTTTTTATTTTATTTTTATATTCTTTTTTCTTGTTTATTCCTCTCCCTCCCCCCCACCCCCTCCCACCCCCCGTTGTCTGCTCTCTGTGTCCATTCACTGAGTGTTCTTCTGTGTCTGTTGTATTCTCATTAGGTAGCTCCAGGAACCCATCCTAGGATCTTCCAGAGGGGGAGACAGGTGGTCATTCTCTTTCTTCACCTCATCTCCCCAGTTCACTCCATCTCGTATTGTCTCTTCTCTGTGTCTCTTTTCTTGTTGAATTATCTTACTGCATCAGCTCTCTGTGTGGGTGGCACCACTCCTGGGTGGCCTGCACTCCTGCATGGGGCTGCACCACTCCTTGTGCAGGGGACACTCCTTGCATGGGGGGCACCCCTGTTCAGGGCAACACTCCTTGACACAGCAGCACTCAATGTGGGCCAACTCACCACATGGGCCAGGAGGTCCTTGGTATTAAACCTTCTACCTCCTATATGGTAGGCAGAAGCTCTAACAGTAGACCCACATCTGCTTCCCTAGACACTCATCTTTGACACTTGATTCAAATTATACTAGACCTTTAGAATAGCTCATGTTTGATCAGATTTATTTCAACTCTTATTTGTCTGATTCCTGCTCTGGATATAGAGTAAAATTTTGAAGTTGTACTATTTGTGTAATTGTTTCACCCCCAGGTGAAAGCTTCCTTTTGCCTGTTTCACCCTCAGCAGTGCTTATATGTTCTATTGTTTTTTTATTGGACTTTTTTCATTGTTTTAAAACAAGATTTAAATTTCATAAAATCTACATTGAAAATATAGGGGAATGACAAACACTCCACCCTCTCTGCCTCCCACTCTTTCTCCCATTAACAACATATTTCCTTAGTGTGATATATTTCTTACAATTCATGAAGACATATGGAAACACTGATACTAACCATATTCTATAGAATACATTACGGTTTACACTTTGCACCACACAATTTTATAGGTTTTGACAAAATATAAAATGGCTTGTATCTGTAATTTCAATATTGTGCAGTACAATTCCAAAGTTTCCCAAATGCCCCATGTTATACCTATTCTTCTCTCTCCCTCTGCTCCAACTTCTGGTGATCACTGTCTTTATATCAATGTTAGAAGTCCTTCTATTACAAGAAAATTAATAAGTTTAATTTAGTCCATAGATGCATTCTTGTCTTATGCTTGTTCATTCCACAAATGTGAGGATTTTTGGATACTGGTGCAAGCTCAGCTACCATTTGAGAGGGGCTTAGGTCCCATTGGGCATATGGATGGATGTGTCTTGCTTGCAGTAGTAGATACTGTCTGGTTTTTGGGGTGGACATTGTACGTCATCATCCTTTTGTTGGTAGGTGTTGACTGCAACTCTGCTGAGAGTCATGGCTCAACTGGCATATGAACATCTGGAAGATTTAAGTCTCTGTGACATACATTTAGAAGGTATAGTAATAATTATAAGTTCAAAGAAAAATGGCAGAAGAACATATACAGGAAAATTATAAATGAGTCTACTTGTCACTCATTTATCATAAATTCCAAAGTATGGTCCACAAATGGGGTGCTGATTTCCTCAAGTTATCTGCCCCACCTATTGTAATGTCTAGATGTCTCTAGTACTGTCAGCAGCACTCCTGCTTAAGGCACTCTTTAATGTGGCAGTCAGTGAGATAATTCTTAGATGTGCATAAGCGTAACCTCTGGAAAGAACACCTGACTCACTTTGAAATCTCTTAGCCATAAAATCCCATTTATATTTATTCCCACTTTTTGGTCCAAGTCTTTTTCCAAATGCATGACTAGTTGACTCTCAGTAGTAATCCCTCATCACCTGGGAGGACTAGTTGACTCTCAGTAATAATCCTTCATCATCTGGGAGGCTCATCTCAGGGAGTCATTTCCCATGCCTGGGGGAATGTAATAAATTTATACACTGAATTTGGCATAGAGAGTGGTCATATTTGCAACAAGAAGGACACTTTCAGGAGATAACTCAAGAGAATATATATTATTAGACTAATTTTCACTTTCACAAGAACAAGATTAATAAGTGCATGCATCAATATCAAGGGTCTGGTGTATTGGTCTGTCCTCCTTCATTAGGTGCTGTCCATGTACCCTAGAGGTTCTTGCCACTTTATTTGAGAATGTAGCAGGACTCTCCAGGATGGGAATTCAATAGACCATCTGTTATTGTATGGGTCTAAATCCACCAAGACAGTACCTCGTGAACAAATGAACACCTTCATATTCCAAAGAGGCATGCCCACTGTTCACTCCACCCCATCAAATTCCTCCACCACCAACACCTCACACCAGGAATCCTCCCCTACCATAGTTGCAACCCTTTTGCAACCCAAAACCTCTCCAAAACAAAGTCAAATAAAATAAAATAAAATAAAATAAAATAAAATAAAATAAATAAATATATAAATACATTTTTGCATTGTGCATTTCATCACCATAAGATCTCCCTTTTATGCATATGGACAATTTATTCTGCCTAATCCACCAATGTCTTATTATTTTTTCATTTTATTTTCCAAGAAATTTAGGTTACAGAAAAGTCACATAGAAAATATAGGGAATTCCCCTGTAACTCCCCTCCACCCATATCCTTCCCTACCAATAACATACTACATTAATGTGGTACCTTTGTTACAATTGATGAAACGGTATTGAAGCATTTCTACTAACCATGGTCAATGGCTTACAATATGGCTTACTTTTTTTCCTGTTTTTTAAAATCAATTTTATAGATACTTATTAATAAAGCAAACAATTCCTCCAAGGTGTACAATTAATGGTATTTGCTATAATTACATAGTTGTGCATTCATCATGTCAGTCATTATCAGAATATTTTCATTATTTCTTTAATATAATAATAATATAATAAGAAAACAAGAAAATTACTCACCTCTCAATCTCGCTATGCTTCTCCCACTGTACATAGCTGCTGTTTCTAGCTATTCTATCCAAAGTGTTTAATCTGAGGTTTTTAGAATAATCACAGTATAGTATACTCATCATCTTAAAAATTCTAGAACAATTTCATTAGTCCAAGAAGAAAGACTCTAAACCCTTTAACGTTCCTTCCTCAGACCCATATAACAATCTTTCATCTTTATGAATTGATTTATATTTATATTTTATTTAAATGGAAGCATACCATATGTAGTACTCTGTGTCTGGTCTCCTTCACTTACCATGTTCTTTTGTCTGATATTAATATTGACTAGAATTAACTTACATTTGTTCAGCTTCGAGGAAAAATGGTCTTATATATGCAATTCTACCCATATTCATATTTCACATAATATATTTATATTTCACTTAATATATTTAGTTCATAATAAGGCAATCATACAATATTTTTCTTTTTGTGTCTGGCTTATTTCACTGAACATAATGTACTCCACGTTCATCCATGTTGTCATATGTTTCACAACTTCATTTCTTCTTACCACTGCATAATAGTCCATCATTTGTATACTCCACAATTTGTTTATCCATTCTTCAGTTGATGGACACTTGGTTTGTTTCCAACTTTTGCTTATAGTGAATAAAACTGCTGTGAATATCGGTGTGCAGGTATCTACTCAATTCACTGCTCTCAGTTCTTTTGGCTATATACCAAGCAATGTTATTGCGGGGTCCCATGGCAAGTCTGAGATAAACTTCCTTAGGAAATGTCAAATTGTCCTCCAGAGTGGCTGTATCATTCTGCATTCCCACCAACAGTGAATAAGCATCCCTATCTCTCTGTATCATCTCGAACATTTATAGTTTCCTGATTTTCTAATAGGAGCTAGACTAAAAGTTGTGAAATGCTAAATCATTGTACTTTTGACTTACATTTCCTTAATCAGTAGTGATATTGAACATTTTTTCTCTTTATATATTTTTTAATTTACATTAAAAAAATATGAGGTCCCCATATCTACCCTACCCCCCTCACCACACTGCTTCGCCCTTAACAACATGAAAATGTTTTATGTGTTTCTTTGCCATTTGTATTTCTTCTTTGGACAGTTTTCTTTTCAATTCTTTTACCCATTTTTAAATTAAATACTTTGTCTTTTTATTGTTGAGTTGCATGATTTCCATATAGAGCATGGATATTAAACACATATCAAATATGTGATTACTAAATATTTTCTCCCATTGAGACAGCTACCTTTTCATGCTTTTGACAAAGTTCTTTGGGATGTAAAAGCGTTGAATTTTGAGGAGGTCCCATTCATCTATTTTTTTTTCTTTTGTTGCTCTTTCTGTGGATGTAAAGTTTAAGAGACTATTGCTTACCACAAGATCTTGAAGATGTTTTCCTACCTTTTCTTCTATGCATTTTATGGTTGTTGTTTTCATATTGAAGTCCTTGATCCATTTTTAGTTAATTTTTGCATAAGGAGTGAGATAGGCATCCTCATTCTTTCTTTTGGATATGGCTGTCCAGTTCTTGATTCAGTTCCATTGGTCAATCTATCTGTCCTTATACAAGTGCCATACTCTTTTTACTACTGTAGCTAAGTAATATGCTTTCAATTCAGGAACTGAGAATCCTCCAACTTCATTCTTCTTTTTTAGGACATTTTTTACTATGTGGGATCCCTTACCTTTCCAAATAAATAAGATTATTATCTTTTTGATTCCTGCAAAAAGGGCTATTGGATTTTTTGGGGATTGCATTGAATCTGCAAATAATTTGTACTAGAATTGACAATGATATTTAGTCTTTCAATCCATGAACACAGAATGTCCTCCTATTTATTTAAGTATTCTTCAGTTTCTTTCAACTTTGTATTGTAGTTTTCTGAATACAGGTCCTTTATGTCCTTGGTTAAGTTTATTCCTAAATATTTGACTGATTTATTCAGTATTATAAATGGACATTTTTTCTGATTTCCTCCTCAGATTGCATAGCAGTAGTGTATAAAATTCTACTGATTTTTGCATATTAACCTTGTATTCTGCTACATTTACTGAACTTGGTTATTAATTCTAGTAACTTTGTTGTAGATTTTTTAAAGAGTTTCTATATACAGGATCATGTTTTTGACAAATACTGAGTTATAATTTTTCCTTTCCTATTTGGATTACCTTTATTTTTTGTCTACCCTAATTGCTCTAGCTAGAAATACCAGCACAATATTGAACAATAATGGTGACAGGGGGCATCTTTGTCTTGTTCCTGATCTCAGCAGGAAAACTTTCATTCTTTCACCATTGAGTACAATGCCAGCTGTAAGGTTTTCATATAGGCACTTTACCATATTGAGAAAGCTTCCTTGTATTCCTATCTTTTGGAGTGTTTTTATGAAGACAGGGTGCTGTATTTTGTCAAATGCCTTTTCTGCATCCATCTCAAGGAAAATATAATTGTTCTTCTTCAATTTCTCAATGTGGTTTATTATGCTAATTGATTTTATTGTTTTGAACCAGTCTTATATGCCTGGGATAAAACCCACTTGATTGTGGTGAATAAATTTTTAAATGTTTTTAAAAGATACTTAAATTATACAAAATGTTATACACACAAATATAAGGGATTCCCATATGCCCCACTCCCCACACCTCCCATATTTCCCCACATTAACAACTTCTCTCATTAGTGTGGTACAATCACTGCAGTTAATGAACACATTTGGAGTATTGCCACTAAGCATGGATTATAATTTACACTGTAGTTTGCACTCTCTCTCACTTAATTCTTCAGGTTATGGCAGGATATCTAATGGCCTGTACCTGTCATTGCAATGTCATTGAGGTCAATTCCAAGTCCTGAAAATGCCCCCATATTACACCTCTTCTTTCCTCTTCCTGACTTCAGCATCTTCAGTGGCCACTCCCAGCACATCGGTGGTATAATTTCTTCCATTACTAGAATCACAATAACTCTGTAGTAGAATACCAGTAAGTGTACTGTAGTCCATATTTTACTCCCAATACGGAAGATTCTGGAATGGTGATGCCCACCTCACCTCTAATTGAATGGGGCCTCAATCCCAAATGGCTGATGGATGAAATTCACTTGCTTGCAGTTGTAGACACTCTCAAATCCTAGGTATGTTTGTTGGCCATCCTCACCTCTTTTTTAGTTACCTTGGGTGAGTAAAATGAATTGTAGAGTAGATGTTGCAACTCCACTGAGACTAAGGACCCAGCTGGCACATGGACACCCAAGACTAATGTCCCTTGAATGTACACCTACAAACTCTAGCACCAACTGTAATTTCAAATAGTAGGGACAGAAGAGTCATAGCTAGAGAAGTCACAACTGAGTCCAACACTTTCACAATCCAGGGCACAAACTCCAAAGTAAGTCTCAATGGAAAGGTAACAAATTTCAGAGCTATCTGCCATGACTGTTGGACCTGGGTGTCTCCAGAGTTCTCAGAACCCCCTCTATTTGGGGTATTATCTACTTTGACAGTCTATGAGAGCCTGCTGAGACATGATTTAGTGCTACCTCTGGAATGACCTCCCAACTCACTGTTTTTCTCTATTTTTTAAAATGTTATATTAAAAAAATATAAGAGGTCCCCATATACCTCCCACCCGCTCACAACATTCTTCCCCCATCAACAACCTTTCTAATCATTGTGGCACATTCATTGCATTTGGTGAATACATTTTGGAGCACTGCTGCACCACATGGATAATGGTTTACATTATAGTTTACACTCTCCCCCAGTCCACCCAGTAGGCCATGGCAGGACATACAATGTCCAATATCTGTCCCTGCAGTATCATCCAGGACAACTCCAAGTCCTGAAAATGCCCCTACATCATATCTCTTATTCCTTCTCTCTACCCTTAGCAGCTACCGTGGCCACTTTCTTTACAACAATGCTACAATTTCTTCCATTACTAATCACAATAGTTCCATAGTAGAATATCAGTAAGTCCACTCTAGTCTATACTCTATTCCTTCATCCTGTGGACCCTGGGATGGTTATGTCCACTCCACCTCTACATCGAGAAGGGGCTTAGATTTTATATGGATGATGAATGCAATTCTCCTACTTGCAGTTGTTGGCACTCTTGGCTCCTTTTTGTGGTGGTGACCTTCTTTACCTCCCTGGTCACTGACTGGGTTAAGTCCAATAAACCAGAGGGTAGTCTCGTCTCTTAGCCATATAAATTCATTTACCTTTACTTTTTCCCCCTTTTATTCAAGGATTTTGCCCAGTTGCATTGCTAGTTGAATCTTGGTAATAATTCCTCGGTCCCAGGGAGGCTCATTTCCTGGAGTCATGTACCATGCTGAGACAAGGTTATGCATTTATATGTTAAGTTTGGCTTAGATAGAGGCCACATTTGAGCAAGATGGTGTCTCTCAGAAGGTAACTCTTAAGCACCTTACAGCACTAGGCACAGTTGCAATTTCAAGAGCAAAGGCTCATAAGCATAGTCATCTATACCAAGGTTTCATCAATGGACCATTCTTCTTCACTAGTCATTGCCTCTGCACTTGGAGGGTTGTTGCTGACCCATTAGAAAATGTGGCAGAGCTCTCCAGGATGGGAATTCAATATTCTTTTGGTTATTGTGTGAACCTCCATACACTGTGAAATGCCCCATGAACATATGAACATATTTATATACCTTACATATATACCCAGGTAAACTTTCTCCCATGTATGCCCCATCTCTGAACTCCCTCTCAAATGATCCTCCCCTGCCAGAGTTGTAACCCTTCTGTGATCCAAAACTTCTTCAAAAACAAAGCCTAGAATATCACCAAATACAATGAATAGGAAAAAAGAAATAATAATAGGTTTAAACATAAGAAATAAAATACATATTAATTTAGAAAAAAACTCAAACTAAAATAAAATTTCAAAATCAGGATATTAAAAAATAATGAAAAATACTTAAATTTTTAAATGTTTTGCCTTTCACAACTGTAATATCCATTGTGCTGAATATACATTGATGTTTTCTTCCATTTCTTCCCCTGTGTCTTACTTTTTTTCATTTTGTCATCGAAAGAGTTTTAGGTCACAGTAAAGTCATATATAGAAACTAGGGTACTCCTATATACCCAATATCCTCCCTGTTTTCTCCCTTTCCTTATCAAAAATCTTTTTTATATATGGATTGTATATTTCTTACAACTGATGTACAAATATTGAAGCATAGCCAATGATCATGGTGGCTAGTAGTTTACATTATGGTCTATACTATATACCATACACTTGTATAAGGTTTTATGAAATTTAACATTGCCTTTATCCAACTTTGCAAGATCATGAAGAATATTTCTGTTGCCCCCTGAATACCCCATCTTCCTTATACTCTATTCCTACCTCCCCCTCCCTCAGGGCCCTTGGCGACCACCAGGCTTCACTCCTTGAAGGAAAAGATTGATAGTTACTTGCAACAACACAAGAAGCCCTCAGGAGAACCAATACCTGGGGTTGTATCTACTTTATCTGACTCTGGGACTTTGCTCAGATGTGCATAAGGAAAACCTCTCTGACAACCTCTTTTTGGAGACTCATAGCCATATAAACTCATTTGTCCTTTCCATTTCCCCCTTTTTCTCAGGTCATAAAGCATTTTTAACTCTTGGTATTATATGTAGACTGAGATATTCTGCTGGTCTGAGTTGACCCTTTTATTCAAGGTCATTTTCTAGTTACATCATCAGCTGGTACTTGGTAGTAATCCCTCGGGGCCAGGGAGTCTCATCCCCAGGAGTCATGACCCACCCTGGGGGGAAGGCAACACATTTACATGCTGAGATTGGCTTTGAGACTGGCCCCATTTGAGCAACACGGAGGCTCTCAGGAGGTAACTCTTAGGCACCCTGCAGCTCTAGGCCTTGTTCTTATTTCAGGTGTACTGGCTCACAAGCGTAGTCATTAGTATCAAGGGCTCATTCTTGGACCTTCATTCTTTTTTGGTCTTTGCCTTTGGACTTGGGGAATTGTTGCTGTTTCTTTAGGGACTGTGATAGAGCTCCCCTTGCTAGGAACTCACCACTCCCTCAGTTGTTTTTAATTTTAACCACTATGAAAATATCCAAACATTTTTATGTACCCTGCATATAAGCCCTGTAAGACTCCCTGATAAGCATGTGTCCCCTGTCAATAACATCCCACACCAGTGTTCTCCCCTGCCATTGTTGAACCTCTCTGTAATCCAAAACTTCTTCAAAATGAAGCCCAATATATTGCCAGGTTCCGTTAATACTAAAGTGGAATATAGTGATGAGTTTAAAAGTTTGATATAGAATACATATTAATTTAGAAAAATTAACATAAAAAATTGGGGTATCAAAAAATTTAAAAATGCAAAAGCTTTGTTTTTGATGTTTTGCCTTCCATCACAGCAATAAGTGTTGCCCTGTATGCAAATTGGCAAGGCAACTACTTCCATCTTTTCCTCAGTGTCTACATCCTATCTTTTTTTGTTACCTAATTATTAAGCTAATCTTCATGAAAGTTTTAGATCACAATATTTCATATATACAATATACAGTACTCCCACATATCCAACATAAAACACTTTTCCCTTCCACAGCAATAATCTTTTTACATATTCATATTATATTTACTGAAACTGATGTACAGATATTTAGACAATAGCTTTCAAACAAGGTAACATTTGGGTTTACATTGTGGTTTATATTTTAGACTATACAACTTTCTAAATTTTTAGTTATCTTATGTTTTACATTATGATTTACATTTTACTCTATAAGCTCCTATATATATTCAGTGTAATTTAATATGTCTTATATCCATCCTTGCGTACTCCCGTGGAACACTTCTATTGCCCACACCGTTACATTGGTTCCATCTATTCAATACCTCTTTCCCCCTGCCCTTAGGACCCACAGTGAACGTCAATCTTCATTGCTTGAAGGGCCATGTTCAGAGATACTTGCAACAGTGTTGAGGGCTTGACACGCTCGACTGCCTTAATGCATTGCGAGACATTTTTCTCGAGAGGTACAATTCCCTCTATTTGAGAACATCAGTCCTCCCCAGGATGTGGGTATACCTTCACTCTCACTATATGGGTCTCTATTCGATGATATGGCACACTATGGCAAAATGAGCATTCACATATTCCCTAGGAGCCTGTCCTGCATTGGATTACCCCCTTTAAGCATCATAAGTATGTAACCTTCTTAATTATATTCTTGAAAAATTTTCTCAACAATATACTCTCAACCAAATGCCTGACTATCTTCTATGTTCATAGGTTGCCCCACCCTCCCAATTTCTTGAGCAATATTACCCATCCTACCATCCCTAACCCCGGTCAAGCCCACAAAGCCTCACCCAAAAGTAACCCTATTCCCCCATTTTATCCCTTCCTTGTACAAATACTTACCTCCAGCTTATCATAGATTTCACCCATGTAGGTGTCAGCTTACATCCTTCCTCTACCCCTTATTTTCCTTTAAGCCTATCATCCAGTCTCTAGCTCTCTGAGGCAGATTGGTTTGCTTATTTAATATCATTGAGGTCATGTAGTATTTGTCCTTCAATGCCTGGGTTGCTTCACTCAACATAAGGTTTTCAAGATTCATCCATGTTATCACATGTATTTGTAGTGTATTCCTTCTTAAAGCTGAGTAGTATACCATTGTATGTATATACCACATTTCATTTATCCATTCATCTGTTCATGGGCATTTGGGTTGATTCCAACTTTTGGCGATAGTGAACAATGCTGCTATGAACATTGGTGTTCATATATCAGTTTGTGTCCTTGTTTTCAGTTCTACTGGGTATATACACAGTAGTGGAATTGCTGGGTCATATGGCAAATCTATAGCTAATTTTTTGAGAAACTACCAAAATGTCCTCCAGAATGGCTGGATCCTTCTGCATTCTCACCGGCAGTGGATGAGTGTTCCCATTCCTCCACATCTCCAGCATTTGTAGTCTTCTGTTTTTTTCATAGCTGCCAATCTTATGGGAGTAAAATGATATCTCGTAGTTTTGATTTGCATTTCCCTAATAGCTAGATATTTGGAGCATTTTTTCATGTGCTTTTTAGCCATTTGTATTTTTTTTTGGAGAAGAGTCTGTTTAAATCTTTTTCCCATTTTTAAAATGGGTTGTTTGTCTTTTTATTTTTAAGATATAGCAGTTCTTTATATATGCAGGTTATAAGTCTCCTATCACATATATGGTTACCAAATATTTTCTCCTATTGTGTAGGCTCTATTTTCACTTTCTTGACAAAATCCTTTGAGGTGCAGAAGGCTTTAATTTTGAGGAAGTCCCTTTTATCTATTTGTTCTTTTGCTGCTCATGCTTTTGGTATGAAGTTCATGATGTCATTTCTATTACAAGTTCTTGTATATGCTTACCTACACTGCTTTCAAAAGTCTTTATGTTCATGGCTCCTATATTTAGGTCTTTGATCCATCTTGAGTTGATTTTTGTATAAGGTGTGAGATGGTAATCCTCTTTCATTCTTTACATATGGATATCCAGTTCTCCAGGCACCATTTGTTGAATAGGCCATTCTCTCCCAGTTGAGGGTTTGGTGGCTTTATTGAATATGATATGACTATATATATGAGGATCTATATCAGAACTCTCAATTCAGTTCCATTTGTCTGTGTGTCTCTCCTTATGCCAATACCATGCTGTTCTCACTACTGTAGCTTTGTAGTATGTTTTGAAGTCAGGTAGTGTGATTCCTCCAATTTCATTTTTCTTTTTCAATATGTCTTTGTCTATTCGGGACCTCTTTCCTTTCCAAATAAATTTCATAGCTAGTTTTTCTAGTTCCTTAAAGAATGCTGTGTTGATTTTTATTGGGATTGCATTGTATGTGTAGGTCTGTTTTGGTAGGATAGACATCTTAATGATATTTAGTCTTCCTATCCATGAACAAGGAATATTCTTCTATTTATTTAGGTCTTCTTTGAATTCCTTGAACAGTGTTGTGTAGTTCTCTCTTATAAGTTTTTTACATCTTTAGTTAAATTTATTCCTAGGTATTTGATTTTTTTATTGACTATTGTAAATGGTATTTGTTTCTTGATTTCCTCTTGATCTTGCTCATTGTTGGTGTACAGAAATGCTACTGATTTTTGTGCATTTATCTTATAATCTGTGACTTTACTCAACTCATTTATGAATTCTAGAAGCTTTGTTGTAGACTTCTTAGGGTTTTGTATGTATAGGATCATGTCTTCTGCAAATAATGAAATTTTGACTTCTTCCTTTACAATTTGAACGCTTTTATATCTGGTTCTTGCCTCAGTGCTCGAGCAAGTACTTGTAAGACAAAGTTAAATAGAAGAGATTATAGAGGGCATCCTTGTCTTGTTCCTGATCTTGGAGGAAAGGATTTTAGAATTTCTCCGTTGTAAATGGTGCTGACTGTAGTTTTCTCTTATATACTCTTTACCATGTTCAGAAAATGTCCTTGAATCCTGATTTTTTGCAATGTTTTTATCAAGAAAGGGTGCTGTATTTTGTCAAGTGCCTTTTCTGCATCTATAGATAGAATCATGTGATTTTTTTTCCTTCAGTCTGTTATATGGTGTATTACATTGATTGATTTTATTATGTTGAACCATCCTTGCATACCCGGAATGAATCCCACGTAATCATGGTGTATAAGTTGCTTAATGTTTGTTGGACACGGTTAGCACGTATTTTGTTGAGGATTTATGCATCAACATTCATTAGAGAATTGGGTCTGTAATTTTCCTTTCTTGTGGTGTCTTTGTTTGGCTTTGGCACTGGGGTAATTTTTCTCAAGTGCACATAGATCATTCTCAAAGATAGACCATATGCCAGGCCACAAAGAAAGGCTCAATGAATCAGAAAGTATGAAAATGTATATCCTGCTGTAGTCGGGTGTAATGATCTGTATATGTCTATCAGATCCAGCTCCTATAATATACCACCTCTTCTAATCTGCTGCTATTATATGAGAATGTATGTTTCATTTCTTGAACTGTGGTGTTTATCACCATCATATCGGTTATCTTCTTGCATATGTTTGCAATTTCCTCTCCAAGTGTTTTCTTCATATTGTTAATTTCTTCCTTTACTTCATTAAGTTGGTCTCTAATATACGTTTTGAGATCTTTAATTACTTGTCCAATGTTCTGCTACTCTTCCTGGTTTTTAGTTTGTTCATAGGATTAGGCCATGTTTTCCTGATTATTGGTTTGGTTTGTAGTTTTTTGTTGCTGTCTGGTCATCATTTTATCTTGACAGGTTTAACCAGTTCCTTAGCTTTTTTGTCTTGTTTTGGGGATTAATTAGTTGTTGTTCATGTTGTTCATGTTTAAGTGTTATGTCTTCTCTTTGTCACTTTGTTCTTCTTACTCTCTTTTCTTGTTGCTGGCTAAGTTCACTTTGAAGGAAAATATTAGGGTTAGGAAACAAAATGAGAAAGAAAAGAAATTGTATAAAGTAGTGTTAGTAATATATGTTAACAGAGCAACAATGTGAGATCTAGGAGAGTGGATATTAGACTCATGTAAGTTGTGTAGATTTATATCAGTAAGTAGACTATTGATAATGAGATAGTCAACTGAATATGGGGAGGAATATAGTATGAATTAAAACACCAGTTTTTTCATGAGAGAGGGAAAGATAAAAGAAGACAATAATATCAAGAGTGGATAAGAGACAGAAAACAAAACAAAGGTAGTAGAAATAAAAAGTCTGATGGGGGCCAAAGAAAGGGAGGTAGAATATAAAAGAAACAGCAGATCATGGAGGATAGAAAGATGTGGGGGAAAGGGGATAGTGTAGGTGGCCAATAAACACTTAAAAGAGGAAATAGAGGGAAATGGACTTTGGCCCAGTGGTTAGGGCATCCGTCTACCACATGGGAGGTCCGCGGTTCAAACCCCGGGCCTCCTTGACCAGTGTGGAGCTGGCCCATGCACAGTGCTGATGCGCGCAAGGAGTGCTGTGCCACACAGGAGTGTCCCCCACGTAGGGGAGCCCCACGCGCAAGGAGTGCACCCTGTAAGGAGAGCCACCCAGCATGAAAGAAAGTGCAGCCTGCCAAGGAATGGCGCTGCCCACACTTCCCGTGCCACTGACGACAACAGAAGCGGACAAAGAAACAAGACGCAGCAAAAAGACACAGAAAACAGACAACCAGGAGAGGGGAGGAGAATTAAATAAATAAAAAAATAAATCTTTAAAAATAAATAAAATAAAAGAGGAAATGGATGATGAAGAAACACAGCAATTTTGAAATGCTCCCTGCAGCATCTATTATATAAAGAAAATAAAATAAAAAGAAGAAGAAAAAGAGAGAAAAGAAAAAAGAGAAGAGAAAAATTGGGGGCACAAGGAAAGGAGGAGGAACAAGAAAAACAAAAAGAGAAAAAACTAAATAAATGAAAAAGAATCTTGGGGGATACAATGGGAGGAAAGATCAGGAGACAATGCAATATTAGCAACATGCCAAAAAAAAAAAAAAACAACAAAAAACAACGTTTAAACTAGGAATCCTCTTTGCAGTTAAATAATACACTTAGGCTTCTGACATTCCACCTTTCTCCTTTCCTCACTTCTTTCTCTCCCAGGGCAGCAGGAAAGCTGCCTAGAGGTCTGGTAGGAGATTCAAGTAGGTCCTTTTTGAACCAACTCAACACAGATGACTACGACTCTTTATTTCCATTGTGAGAGTACCTACACCTCACCAGAAATGCCAAATATGTTATTGGAAGGTTGATAGCACCTCCTACAGTCCCTCCGCCTTAGGTGTGCTAGGAGAGGTCTAATTGATTTTCTGACTCCACCTTCTCCCAGACCAATTTTCCTATCCTAGGACGTTTAGGTAAATTGGGCTTTCTCAGCTGATTTGCCACTCCTTTCTTCCTAGACTCTCCCCAAGATAGCTGGTACACTCCTCCAAGTTCGAGGAGAGAGAGAAAAAATACCCACAACACTGAGGGCTAGGGTAATCAAGAACCTCAGATGGACCTTAGGATGTGGTGGATTCAGGGTTAGGAATATTGTGTCTCTGGAGTGTGTGCGTCTCTGGAGTGTGGGCCACCAGGGTTTAGGGGACACAGACCTGGGAACCATGCAACTGGTTACAGGGGACCTGGAAGCACTGCAGCACAACACAGCCTTCAGGGATCCCCACAGCTGGGTGCCAGCCCTAGAGGAAAGGGTCCCACCCACAACCTCTAACCTCTGTGTCAGAAACCCAAAATTCCACCTCTCACAAGAATCTCTTCTGTCACTGTCTCACCAAATTGACATCCAGATACCTCCTGCCCTGCAAGTCTCCAAAACAGCCCGCTCAGGGTTTGGGAGTGCTGCAGCCAACTAAGATTTCAGGGACTGCTGCAGATGGGCCACTAGCCCTAGAGGGAGGGGTGCCACCTACAACTTCTGACCTCCATGTCAGAAACTGAAAGTTCCACCTCTTGCAAGAATCTCTTCTGTCACTGTCTCACCAAATCAACATCCAGACACTTCCTGCCCTGCAAGTCCCCAAAACAGCCCACACAGGGTTTGGGAACACCCCACAAAACAAAGATCCCAGGGATCACAGTGGCCCGGCCACCAGCCCTAGGAGGAGGGGCTCCACCTACGACCTCTGATCTCCATGTCAGAAACCCAAAATTCCACCTCTCGCAAGAATCTCCTCCGTCACTATCTTACCAAATCGACTTCCAGACACCTCCCACCCTGCAAGCCCCCAAAACAGCCTGCTCAGGGCTTGGGAACTCCCCAGCACAGCAAAGCCTTCAGGAATCACCATGCCAGACCACCAGTGCCAGGAGGAAGGGTCCCTCACACAACCTCGATCTCCATGAAAGAGATCCAAAATTCTACCTCTTGCAAGAGTCTCCTCTGTCACTGACACACTAAGTCAACATCCAGACACCTCCTGCCCTGCAAGTACCTGAAACAGCCCAGTTCAGCAGGACTCCTTATATTGTTTCTTTTACTGCTTATGCTTTGGGTGTGAAGTTCATGAAACCATTTCTTATTACAAGGTCCTTTATATGCTTCCCCACATTATCTTCCTTTTAATTGCTATTTTAAAAGGGATTTTTATATTTCCTCCTCAGATCGCTCATTATTGGTTTATATAAATCCTACTGATTTTGTCCATTGATATTATAACCTGAGACTTTATTGAACACATTTATAAGCTCTAGAAGCTTTGTTTTAGATTTTGTAGGGCTTTCTATGTATAGGATAATGTCTTTTACAAGTAGTGAAATTTAAACTTCTTCCATTTTAATTTCAATGCATTTTATATATTTTCTTGCCTAAGTGCTGTAGCAAGTACATTTAACACAATGTTGAATAGGAGTGGTGATAGTGGGTATCCTTGTCTTATTCCCTATCTTAGAGAGAAAACTTTAAGATTTCACCATTTTATATGATGTTCACCGTGAGAATTTTTCATATATACCCTTTATCATGTTGAAGTTTTACTCTATTCCTACTGCTTGCAATCCTTTTATTGGGAAAGCGTGCTGTATTTTGCTGAAGTTTTCTCTGCATGTATAGAGATGATCATGTGATTTTTCCTTTCAATCTGTTTATGTGGTGTATTACATTAATTGATTTTCTTATGTTGAAACTTCCTTGCTTACAAGGGGTGAAACGCACTTGGTCTTGGTGTATAATTCATTTGATGTGTTGTTGAATATGATTAGCAAGTATTATGTTGAGGATTTTTGCATCTAGGTTTATTAGAGAAATTGGCCTTTAATTTTCCTTTCTTGTGGTGTCTTTGTTTGTTTGGCTTTGGTATTAGGGTAATGCTAGTGTCATAGAATGAGTATGGCAATGTTCCTTCTACATTTTTTTTTTTTTGGAAGAATTTATGCAGGTACAGTTTGAGTTCTTTCTAGAATACTTGGTAGAATTTACCTGTGAAGCCTTTTCCTCCTTGGTTCTGCCTTAGTTTGGAGGTATTTGATGACTAATTCTATCTCATTAATTGTAATTGGTCTGTTGAGTTCACCAATTTCTTCATTTTTATAAAAGTGGGCTGTGTTGCTGTGTTTGTGTTTCCAGGAGTTGGTCCACTTCCTCTAAATTATCCTTCTTTTGGCATAGAATTTTTCAATGTTAGTGGTGATATTGTCTTCCTTATTTCTTATTTTTGTATTTGGATCTTCTCTTTTTTTCCCTTAATCTAGCTAATGGTTTGCCAATTTTATGGATCTGCTCAAACAACCAGCTTTTGGTTTTGATTATGTGTGTTCTTATTTTCTATTTTGTTTAGTTTTTCACTAACCTTTGTTATTTCCTACTTTCTACTTCGTTTGGAGTTAGTTTTTTTTTTCTTTTACTTATTCCTCTAGTTGTGTAGTTAGGTTTTCAAATTTAGCTCTTTCTTCTTTTTTGATATTTGGAACTATGGCTATGAATTTCTTACTCAGTACAGCTTTTGCTGTACACTATATTTTGATATGTTGCACTTTCATTTTCATTCATTTCAAAATAGTTACTTATTTATTTTTGCAATTTGCTCCTTAACCCATTGTTTGTCTAAGAGTGTGTTGTTTAATTTCCATATTTTTGTGCTTGGTTCTCTGGTACTTATTGAATCCCGGCATCATTCCATTGTGGTCAGAGGAATTACTATGTATAATTTCAATCTTTCTGAATTGATTGGGAGTTGTTCTATGTCTAATATGTGGTCTATCTTAGAGAATGATCCATGTGCACTTAAGAAGAAAGTATATCCTGCTTTCTCTGTGTGTAATGTTCTGCATAGGTCTGTTAGGTTCACATCCTCTAATGTATTATTCAAAGTCTTTGTTTTTTAATTAATTCTTCTGCCTAATGGTGATAAAGGGGTATTAAAATCCCCCACTATAATTCTAGAGACATCTATTTCTCAAGTTATTTTTTCCAGTATTTACTTCTTGTATATTTAGGCTCCCTGATTAGGAGCATAAATGTTTTTTATTGTTCTTTCTCCTTGAAAGATTACCCCTTTTACTAATATATAATGTCTGTATCTGTCTCTTAAGATAGTTTTGCATTTAAATTCTATTTTGTCTGACATTAGTATAGCTATTTCCCCATTTTGTGTTGTTGTTTGCTTGTAAACTTGTTTTCTAGCCACCCACTTCCAGCCTCCTTGAATTCTGAGTCTAAATTGGTTTTCTTGTATACAGCATATAGATGGGCAATATTCCCTTGTCCATTCTGCCAATCTTTGTCTCTTGACCAGTGAGTTTAATCCATTAACATTCAGAGTTATTACTCTCAAGGAATTTCTTACATTAGCAATATATTCTTTGGGTTTATATATGTCATATATTGTTATTTCTCTTTATTTTATCTATTCTACATGGTGCTCCAACTCTGTCTTTCCTATTTTTTTCCCTTTCAAACTGCAGAACTCACTTTACTTTTCCTGAAAGGCTGGTTTCTTATTGGCATAATCTCTCTTTTTTTTAATTGACTTTGTAATAATATTACATTAAAAAAATATATATATATCTGAGGTCCCATTCAACCCCACCCCCCCACCTCTCTCCCACCCCCCACAGCAACACTCATTCCCATCATCATGACACATCCATTGCATTTGGTAAGTACATCTTTGGGCACCTCTGCACCTCATGGTCAATGGTCCACATCATGGCCCATACCCTCCCCCATTCCATCCAGTGGGCCCTGTGAGGATTTACAATGTCCAGTGATTGCCCCTGCAGCACCATCCAGGGCAGCTCCATGTTCCAAAGACGCCTCCACCTCTCATCTCTTCCTGCCTTTCCCCATACCCATCAGCCACCATGTCCACTTTTCCCAATCCAATGCCACCTTTTCTATGTGGACATTGGATTGGTTGTGTCCATTGCACCTCTATGTCAAGAGGAGGCTTAGATTCCACCTGGATGCTGGATGCAATCCTCCCACTTTCCATTGTAATCACTCTAGGCTCCATGGTGTGGTGGTTGTCCTTCTTCAACTCCATCTTAGCTGAGTGTGGTGAGTCCTATAAATCAGACTGTAGGTGCTGGAGTCTGTTGAGGCTCAGGACCTGGCTATCACATTGTCAGTCCAGAGATTCAAATCCCCTAAATATATCTTAAACTGCAACACTAACTGCAACTCCAGCACATTAGCAAGAAAGTCTTATGAAGAGAGATCCCATCTGAGTCCAGATTCATCACACATAAACACCAGTTCCAAAGAGGGGCCATCTGACCTGGTAGTTAACCCCATCGGCCATGACCATAACTCCCATGGGTCTCTTTAGCCCTCAAATGAACCAATACCTGGGGGTTGTATCTGCTTTATCTGTCTCTCAGACTCTGCTCAGTTGTGCATAAGGGAAATCCTTCTGACAGCCTCCAGACTCTTTTTTAGAGACTCGTAGCCATATAAACTCATTTCTCCTTTCCATTTCCCCCTTACATTAGGTCAAACAGCATTTTAAAGTCATGTTATTTTATGTAGATAGGGATATTCTGCTGATCCGCATTGAACCTTCCATATAAGGTCATTTTCCAGGTGCATCATCAGTTGGTATTTGATAGTGGTCCCTCGGTGCCAGGGAGGCTCATCCCCGGATGTCATGTCCCACGCTGGGGGGAAGGCATTGCATTTACATGCTGAGTTTGGCGTCGAGACTGGCCACATTTGAGTAACATGAAGGCTGACAGGAGGAAATTCCCAGGCACAATGCTGCTCTAGGCCTTGTTCTTATTTTAGGCTTATCAGCTCACAAGCATTGTCACTGGCGTCAGGGGCTCACTGTTGAACCCTCACTCCCTCCCGGTCCCTGCCACTGCACCTGGGAGACTGTTGCTGCTCCCCTAGGGACCACGACAGAGCACCACTGGCCAGGAGCCCAGTACACCCCCTGCTGTGGTTTTTAATTGTTGCCACTATGAGTATATCCAGACATTACCATGCACCCTGGACATATGTTCTGTACAGCTCCCTGTCAGCCATATATCACCTGTCAATGGTATCCTATACCAGTATTCCTCCATTGCCATTGTTGAATCACTCTGTGATCCAGAACTCCCTGAAATTTGAAGCCCAATATAATGTCAGGGTCCCTTAGTAGGAAATGGTATATAGCGATGGGTTTAAAGGTTAGATAAAGAATACGTGTTGATTTGGAAAAAATTCTACATCCTATCTTTTTCATTTTTCTTTTTTCTTTTTCCCCTAATTATTGAACATCTCTTCACAGGAGCCCTAGACCACAGCAATGCATATATATAATATACAGCACTCCCATACATCCACCACAAAACCTTTTCCCTTCCACAGTGATACTCTTACACCCTATTCACATCATATTCACTTAACGTGATGTACAGAGTCTGAGACAAATGCTTTCAAACAAGGTGACATCTGTGCTTTCATTGTGGTGCATACTTTAGGATACACAGTTTTTTAAATTCTTAGTTATCCTATGTTTTACATTATGGTTTACATTATCAGACTGTCATCTCCTATATGTTATGGTGTAATATTACATGTTTTATATCCATCCTCGTGTACTCTCACGAAACTCCTCTCTTACCCCCCATTTACGTTGGTTCCACACATTTAACGTCCATTTTCCCTTCCACCTTGGTGCCCACAGTGACAGCCAACCTCCGTTTCCCGAGGAGCCACTTCTAGAGATAGATGGAATAGTGTTCAGGGCCTAACTTGCTCAACTGCCCCAATGCCCTGGGAGCCACCCTTTCTCTCGAGGGATACAGTTCCCTCTATTTGATGGCATTAGTCCTCCCCAGGATGTGGGTCCACCCCCACTCTCACTACATGGGTCTCTACCCAATGGTACAACCCACCCTGGAAAAATGAGCATTCAGACATTCCCCAGGACTCCGTCCCGCGTCAGACCATCCCCTCCGAGCATCCTAAACAGGTAACCCTCCTAATTATATTTTGATACGGTTTTCTCAGCATTTTACTCTCAACCAACACCTGACACGCTCCTATGTTCATATGTTGCCCCTCCCTCACCCCAATTTTTTGGACAATATTACCCCTTCGCCCATCCCCAGCCCCCCTCAAACCCACAAAGCCCCACCCAAAGGCAACTCCTTGCCCCCATTTTATCTCTTCTTTGTGTTCATACTTACCGCCAGCTCATCATAGATTCCACCCTTGCAGACGTCAGCTCACATCCTTCCTCCTCCCCCCGATTTCCTGTAAGCCTATCATCTAGTCACTAGCTCTCTGAGGCAGCTTGCTTATTTCATATCATTGAGGTCATGTAGTATTTGTCCTTCAATGCCTGGGTTGCTTCACTCAACATAAGGTTCTCAAGATTCATCCATGTTATCACGAGAGCTTGTAGTGTATTTGTTCTTAAAGCCGAGTAGTATTCCATTGTATGTATAGACCACATTTTATTGATCCATTCATCTGTTGATGGACATTTGGATTGATTCCAACTTTTGGCGAGAGTGAACAATGCTGCTATGAACATTCTTGTGCATATATCGGTTGGTGTCCTTGTTTTCAGTTCTGCCGGGTATATACCCAGCAGTGGTATTGCTGGATCATACGGCAAATCTATGGTTAGTTTTTTGAGAATCCGCCAAACTGTCCTCCAGAATGGTTGGATCCTTCTGCATTTCCACCAGCAGTGGACGAGTGTTCCCATTTCTTCACATCCTCTCCAGCATTTGTATTCTATTTTTTTCATAGCTGCCAATCTTATGGGACTAAAATGATATCTCATTATAGTTTTGATTTGCATTTCCCTGACAGCTAAAGATTTGGAGCATTTTTTCATGTGCTTTTTAGCCATTTGTATTTATTCTTTGGAGAAGTGTCTGTTTAAATCTTTTTCTCATTATTTAAATGGGTTGTTTATCTTTTTATTTTCAATACATAGGATTTCTTTATATATGCAAGTTATAAGTCTCTTATCAGATATATGGTTGCCCAATATTTTCTCCTATTGTGTAGGCTCTATTTTCACTTTCTTGATAAATTCCTTTGAGGTGCAGAAGGCTTTAATTTTGAGGAAGTCCCATTTATCTATTAGTTCTTTTGCTGCTCGTGCTTTTGGTGTGATGTTCATGAAGCCATTTCCTATTATAAGGTCTTGTAGATGTTTCCTACAATGCTTTCCAAGGTCTTTTTGGTCTTGGCTCTTATATTTAGGTCTTTAATCCATCTTGAGTTGATCTTTGTATAAGGTGTGAGATGGAAATCCTCTTTCATTCTTCTACATATGGATATCCAGTCCCCCAGGCACCATTTGTTGAATAGGCCATTCTCTCCCAGTTGAGAGTGTTTCGTGGCTTTATCGAATATTATATGGCTATATGTATGTGGTTGTATATCAGAACTTTCAATTCAATTCCATTGTTCTGTGTGTCTCTCCTTCTGCCAATACCATGCTGTTTTCACTACTGTAGGTTTGTAGTATGTTTTGAAGTCCGGTAGTGTGTTCCTCCAATTTCATTTTTCTTTTTCAAAATGTCTTCGTCTATTCGGGGCCTCTTTCCTTTCCAAATAAATTTCACAGTTAGGTTTTCTAGTTCCTTGAAGAAGGCTGTGTTTATTTTTATTGGGATTGCATTGAAAGTGTAGATCAGTTTTGGTAGGATAGACATATTAATAATATTTAGCCTTCCTATCCATGAACAGGGAATATTCTTCCGTTTATTTAGGTCTTCTTTGATTTCCTTGAACAATCTTGTATAGTTTTCGGTGTATATGTTTTTTTACATCTTTAGTTAAATTTATTCCTAAATACTTGATTTTTTAAATTACTATTGTGAATGGTATTTGTTTCTTGATTTCCTCCTGATCTTGCTCATTATTTGTGTACAGAAATGCTACTGATTTTTGCACATTGATCTTATAACCTGCGACTTTACTAAACTCATTTATGAGTTCTAGAAGCTTTGTTGTAGATCTCTCAGGGTTTTCTATGTATAGGGTCATGTCATCTGCAAATAATGAAATTTTGATTTCCTCCTTTCCATTTTGAATGCCTTTTATATCTGGTTCTTGCCTCAGTGCTCAAGCAAGTACTTCTAAGACAATGTTAAATAGAAGGGGAGTCAGTTGGCATCCTTGTCTTGTTCCTGAGTTTAGAGGGAAGGATTTTAGGATTTCTCCATTGTAAACAATGTTGGCTCTAGGTTTTTCATATATACTCTTTATCATGTTCAAAAAATTTCCTTGTGTTCTGATCTTTTGGAGTGTTTTTATCAAGAGACGGTGCTGTATTTTGTCAAATGCTTTTTCTGCATCTATAGATACAATCACGTGATTTTTTTGCCTTCAATCTGTTTGTATTGTGTATTACATTGTGTATTACATTGTTTCTTATGTTGAACCATCCTTGCATTCCTGGAATGAATCCCACTTGGTCGGGGTGTATAATTCATTTAATGTATTGTTGAATACAATTAGCAAGTATTTTGTTAAGTATTTTTCCATCTAGGTTCATTAGGGAAATTGGTCTGTAATTTTCCTTTCTTGTGGTGTCTTTGATTGACTTTGGTACTAGGGTAATTTGGCATCATTGAAGGATTTAGGCAATTTTCCTTCTGTTTCAATTTTTTGAATTTTTTCAGCAGGATTGGTGTTAATTCTTTACGGAATATTTTGTAGAATTCACCTGTGAAGCCCTTTGGCCCTGGGCTCTTCTTCCTTGGGAGGATTTTAATGACTGATTCTATCTCTTTACTTGTGATTGGTTTGTTGAGATCATCAAATTCTTCTTTCGTCAATATGGGATGCTTATGTGTTTCTAGGAATTTGTCCATTTCCTCTGAATTGTCATTTTTTTTGGAATATTATTTTACAAAGTATCCTCTTATGCTAGTCTATATTTCTGTGGGCAGTGGTGATATCTCCTTTCTAATTTCTTATATTGTATATTTGCATCTTCTCTCTTCTTTTCTTTGTTAGTCTCGCTAAAGGTTTGTCAATTTTATTGGTCTTCTCAAAAAAGCCAGCACTTGGTCTTGTTTATCTTTTCAAGGGATTTCTTATTTTCTATTTTGTTTAGTTCTGCTCTTATCTTTGTTATTTTCTTCCTTTTTCTTCCTGTGGGATTACTTTGTTGTTTTTTTTTTGTAATTCCTCTAAATGTGCAGTTAGTTCTTCAATTTTTGCTCTTTCTTCTTTTTTGATGTATGAATTTGTGGCTATAAATTTCGCTCTCAGTACTGCTTTCCCTGCATTCCATAGATTTTTGTATGTTGCGTTATCATTATCATTTTTTTCAAGATAGTCATTGATTTCTTTTCAGATTTCCTCTTTGACCCACTGTTTTTCTAAGAGTGTGCTGTTTAATTTCCAAATCTTGGTGTGAAATCTGGGCCTCTGTCCCTTGCAAATTTTCAACTTCACTCCCCTGTGGTCAGAGATATTATTTTGTATGATTTCGATCTTGCTGAATTCATTAAGCCTTTCTTTGTGGCCTAGCACATGGCCTATCTTGGAGTATGATCCATGTGCACTTGAGAGAAATGTATATCCTTCTGTGTTTGGGTGTAATGATCTGTATATGTCTATTATATCCAGCTCCTGTAATATATTTTTCAAATATTTCATTTCCTTAGTGATTCTCTTTTGAGATGTTCTGTCCAGAGTTGATATTTGTGTATTAAATTTCCCCACTATAATTGTAGATGCATCTATTCTTTCACTTAGTTTTTCCAGCATTTGCCTCATGTATTTAGAGGTACCCTTGTTAGGTGCATAAATATTTATGATTGTTCTTTCTTCTTGACAGATTGTCCCTTTCACTAAAATGTAGTATCCTTCTTTGTCTCTCACAATTGTTTTGCATTTAAAGTCTATTTTGTCTGATATTAATATAGCTACTCCTGCCTTTTTTTGGTTATTGTTTGCTTATAAGATTGTTTTCCAACCATTCACTTTCAGCCTCCATGAGTCTCTGGGTCTAAGTTGTGTCTCTTGTAGACAGCATACAGATGGGTCATATTTCCTTATCCAATGTCCCAATCTGAATCTTTTGATAGGTGAGTTTAATCCATTGACATTCAGTGTTATTACTTTCAAGGAATTATTTATGTTCGCAATAATTAGATTGGACTTTCGTTTGTCACATTTTGTTTGTTTTTTTCCCTTCTCTTTTTGTCTTTTTTGTTGCTCTTACACTCTCCTCCAGCTCTGCCTGTCCTGTTTTTTCCTTTCTTCCTGCAGAACTCCCTTTAGAATTTCTTGAAGGGGAGTTTTCTTGTTGGCATACTCTTTCAGTTTCTGTTTATCTGTGAATATTTTGAACTCTCCATCATTTTTGAATGCTAGTTTAGCTGGATAGAGTATTCTTGGTGGGAAATTTTTTTCTTTTAGTACCTTGACAATATCATACCACTGCCTTCTTGCCTCCATGGTTTCAGATGAGAAATCAGCACTTAATCTTATGGAGCTTCCCTTGTATGTGATGGTTTTCTTTTCTCTTGCTGCTTTTAGAATTTTCTTTGTCTTGAGCGTTGGATAATTTTACAAGTATATGTCTTTGGGTGGGCCTGTTGGGGTTTCTGATTATTGGCGTGCACTGTGCTTCTTGGATATGTACATCGGTCTCTTTCAGTACATTTGGGAAATTTTCAGCCATTATTTCCTGAAACACTCCTTCTGACCCCTTTCCCTTCTCTTCTCCTTCTGGAATGCCTATAATTTGTATGTTTGAGCATTTTGCATTGTCATTCAGGTCCCTAAGTCCTAGGTGGATTTTTTCTATCTTTTTATCAGTCAATTCTACTATCTGTTTGATTTCCAATGTACTCTCTTCCACATCACTAATTCTCTGCTCTGCCTCTTCTAGTCTGCTGATATTTGCTGCCAGTGTATTTTTGATTTCTTGAACTGTGGTGTTCATTCACATCATATCTGTTATCTTTCTGTGTATGTCTGCAATTTTCCCTCCAAGTGTTGTCTTCATGTTGTTAACCTCTTCCTTTACTTCATTAAATTTGTCGGTGTATATGTTCTGAGATCTTTAATTACTTCTGCGAAGTCTGCTCCCCTTCCTGGTTTTTAGTTTTTTCATTGAATTCAGCCATGTTTTCCTGATTACTGGTTTGGTTTATAGTTTTTTGTTGCTGTCTGGTCATCATTTTATCTTGATGGGTTTAATCAGTTCCTTAGCTTCTTTGTCTAGTCTTGGGGATTTATTAGATGTTGTTTTTGCAAAAGTGTTATATCTTGTCTTTGTCACTTTCTTCTTCTTATTCTAATTTCTTATTGCTTGTTGAGTTCACTTTAAAGGAAAATATTTGGGCCAGGGAAAGGCAATTGTGTAAGCAAGGAAAAAGTGTTAAGTAGCATTGGTGATAAATGTTAACAGAGCAGCAATATGAGAACTGGGAGGATGGATATTAGATTCATGTAAGTTGTGTAGAGTTATAGCAGTAGGTAGAGTACCTATAATGAGGTAGTCGACTGAATATGGGAGGAATATGGTATGAAATTAAAAGCTAGTGTTTTCGTGAGAGAGGGAAAGAGAAAAGAAATGCAATAGTTTCAAGAGTGGATGAAAGATAGAAAACAAAACAACGGTATTAGAAATTAAGAGTTAGACACATTGGGATTCAAAGAAAGGGAGGTGGAATATAGGAGAGACAGTAGATGATGGAGGATATCAAGATGTAGGGGAAAGGGGATAGTGTAGGTAGCCAAAATCAATTCACATAGAAATGAGTTAACGGAGGATGAGAAAACCCAGTAAATGTGAGGTGTTCCCTTTCCATCAAATCGATGTCCAGACACTTCCTGCCCTGCAAAATCCCGAAACAGCCTGGTCCCAAAGAATTTCCAATGCTGCCCAGCTGCTTTTTTGCAGGAGCGAATGTCAGGTGCGCTCACTCAGCCACCATCTTGCCCCGCACCCTCTTTTGTTTTGTTACATTCAATATTCTGTCTTTATTTTGAGCATTGGACAATTTGACAGGTATATTTCTTGACGTAGGCCTGTTGGGATTTATATTGTTTGTGTTGCAGTGCACTTCCTGGACATGTACATCCATCTCCCTCAATAGGGTTGGGAAATATTCAGCTATTATATTCTCCACTACTTCTGTGGTCTCTTTTCCCTTCTCTTCTCACTCTGGGATGCCTGTAATGCTCAACTTTGAGAATTTGTTCTCCCAGTGTTTTCTTTTTTTTTTTTCTTTTTTTTTAATTATTATTTTTTAATTACATTATGAAAAATATGAGGTCCCATTCAACCCCATCGCCCCCGCCCCCACTACCCCCACAGCAACGCTCTCTCCCATCATCATGACACATCCATTGCACCTGGTAAGTTAATCTCTGAGTGTTTTCTTAACATCCTTAATCTTTCTTCACTTTGTAAGTTGGTTCATCATATTTTTTTGGAAAGCTGTGATTAGTTGTTTCAAGTTTTGCATCTCCTCCTCATTTTTAGTTTTTTCATTGGACTGGGCAATGCTTTTCTGTTTATTAATATGATTTATATTTTCATGGGTGTTTAGGCATTTCTTTATCTTGATGTGTTTTTTCAGTTGATTATTTTCTGTATTCTAGATTTTCACTTATTTCTTATTTTTGTGTGTGTGGTAAGTTTTCTCTTTGACACTTCATTCCTCTTATAGTATTTCCTTGCTCTTGTTTATGTTCCCTTTAGAGAAAAATACCATGGCCAGAGAAAGGGAAAGAGGTAAGAAGGGAAAAAAGATTCCGGTCACCCCTTGGGCTGAAGTCTGGTTTGCTGGCCTGGCGGGGGAGCAGCCGCGGCAGGCCAAGCCGCTGCCCCCATAATAGGGTGGCTGGTCGGACTCACCGCCACCCCTGAAGGGAGCTCGGCATGGGTGCAGAGTGCCCTCGGGTCTCCCCTTCTCGGCAGCCATGCTTCCGCGTCTGCCCCTCCTCCCGGATGGTGCCACATGATGCCTGTGGGGCGGCACCCTTCTTCTTCTTTCTCCCTGCACAGGCGCAGGGCAGAAAATTCCAATCTGCCCTTTTCCCCTCCCCTGACAGCAGCAACAGCCAGGCGTGGGCGGAGAAATCCAGTCTTCCCTTTTCCCCTCCCCCAACAGCAGCAACAGCCAGGCGTGGGCGGGAAACTCAAGTCTGCCCTCCACCCCAGCAACAGCAGCCACCAATCCCTAAACCCTGCCCCTTCCCCCAGCAACAGTGACAGCCAATCCCTAACCACCACCCCTCCCCTGTCCAGTACTGCCCACTCACCTTTCGCCGGCAACCAATCAGAACAGGGCCTGGCTTCGACCAATCAGCCTTCCCCAGCCCCTATAAAACTGTTGCCTCTCCCTCAATAAAGTGGACTTGCGTGTTTACCTTGTCTCCGCGGTAGTTCTTCTGCCGTGCGCCCTCCAGTCCTGAGAGCCCCCGACAAGGGCCTGGCCTCCCCTGTCCCCAGTTCGTCGCCTGCTTCTCCGGGCGACCCCTTCATAGCCTGCTTCTCCGGGCGACGCCTTCGTCACCGGCTTCGCCCGGCGACCCCGTCAGCCGAACCGCGCAACCCCTTGTGAGACCGATCCCTCGTCTGCTGCCGGACCGACCCCTCATCCCAAGTGGGACCGACCCCTCATCCCAAGCAGGACCAACCCCTCGTCCAGAGCTGGACCGACCCCTCGTCCGCAGCCAGACCCCACCTCTACCGACTGAGCAAGCCGCCGCAAGGATAATAGTAATAATAACTGTAAAAGATAGATTAGGAGCCATATAAGATATAGGAATATTAATAATTATCTCATGTAAGAAGTACAGAGAAATAAGAACAAAAAAGAGGGGTACAAACAAGAAGTGAATAGTCAACTAGAGAAAAATATCTGAATAAATTAAAATTCCAGAATGATTAGAAGAGAGGGAAACAGAAAAAAAAAACAAGAAAAATGTTTTTAAAAAGTCAGAAAACAGAATGGGTGAGATTGAAATATAATAAAAAAAAATTGAAATCTAAATGAAGAGAAGTGGAATGTAAGAACAAAGACAGAAAGCATAAGATAGGAAGATGAGTGAAGGAAAAGAAATAGAATAGGGAGAAAAAAAATGGTATACCAGGAAAGGGAAGCAAAGAAAGAGTGGAACAGCAAATAAGAGACAAGCCTGCAGCATGGTCTTACCTTGGGTTTTTTTTCTCTTTGTTCAGTTCCCTCCAGATGAATGCCCTGAAGCCTCCTGCCTTGTGTTTCCACTAAACAGCTCACTCAGGCTCTTTTTCTTTTTCAGCCATTTTTTATAAGAAAGCTTTTTAGTGCCCTCTTAAACTGCCACCATCTTGCTGGATCTCCCCAATTCTTTTAATGTGCTTTTTGCATTCTGTTTGCAAGGATCTTGTTGAGTATTTTTGCATCTATAGTCATTAGAGATATTAGTTTATAATTTCCTTTTTTGGTAGTATCTAAAAGATATGTTGGTTTCCTACAATGAGTTTGGTAGCATTCTTTTTCTGTTCAAATTTTTGTAAGAGCTTGTGCAAGATTTTTATTAGTTTTTCATTGAATGATTGTTGGAATTCATCTGTGAGACCATCTGCTTTTCATCTTTAGGAGCTTTGTTGACTGTTTCAATTTCTTCACTTGTGGTTGGTTTGTTGAGGTCTTCTATTTCTTCTAAAGTCAGTGTAGGTGGTCATGCGTTGTAAGGAATTTGTCCATCTCATCTACTTTTACTAGTTTTTTGGCATACAGTTATTCATAGTATCCTGTTATGATCACTCTTATTTCTACAGAGTCAGAAGCAATGTCCCCCTCTGATTTCTGATTTCATAAGTTTGTGTATTCTCTTTTATTGTCAGTTAGCTAACAGTTTGTAAATTTTGTGAATCTTCTTAAAGAACCAACTCCTGTTTTTTTGTTTTGTTTTGTTTTTATTCTATTGTTTTTGTTCTCAATTTCTTTGATTTCTGCTCTTTTTTTCTCTCCCCTCCCACCTCAGTTGTCTGTTCCCTGTGTCTATTTGCTGCATCTTCTTCTTAGTCCTCTTCTGTTGATGTCAGCAGCATGGGAATCTGTGTTTCTTTTTTTTTTTTTTTTTGCATCATCTTGCTGTGTCAGCTCTCCGTGTGTGTGGAGCCATTCCTGGGCAGGCTGAACTTTCTTTTGCACTGGATAGCTCTCCTTATGGGGTGCACTCCTTGTGCATGGGGCTCCCCTATGCGGGGACACCCCTGCATGGCACGGCACTCTTGCATGCATCAGCACTGCACATGGGCCAGCTCCACACGGGTCATGGAGGCCTGAGATTTGAACCATGGATCTCCCATGTGGTAGATGGACGCCCTAACCCCTGTGCCAAGTCTGCTTCCCAATTTTCTGCTCTTACATTTATCATTTCTTTCATTTGGCTTCATTTGAGATTAGTTTGCTATTATTTTTCTATTTCTCCCTGGTGTGCAGTTAGAGCTACAGTTTTAGCTCTTTCTTCTTTTTTAATGTATATATTGATGGTTGTAAATTTCTCTCTCAGCACTGACTGTGGTATCCCACAGGCTGGATATGTTGCGTTCTCATTTTCATTGTCTAAAGATATTTGATGAATCCTCTTGCAATTTTTTCTTTGAACCAGTGGTTATATAAGAGTGTGTTGTTTATTCTCCATATATGTATGAATTTTACATTTTTGTCCATTATTATTGTCCATAATAATTACATTTTTATCAGAGAAAGTGTTTTGTATAATTTCAATCTTTATAAACTTAGACTTTTCTTGTGACCCACAGTATGGTCTTCCTTGGAGAAGGATCCATGAGCACTTGAAAAGAATATATATCCTATTGTTTGGGATATAGTGTTGTATAGATTTGTTGGGTGTAGTTCTTTGATCATATAATTCAAGTTCTCTGTTTCTTTATCCTCTGTCCTATACTGAGAGTAGTGTGTTGAAGTTTCCCACTATTATTGTAGAGACATCTATTTTTCCCTTCTGCTTTGCCAGTCAATGCCTCATGTATCTTTGGGTACTAAGGTTAGATGCATAAATATTTAGAATAGTTATTTCTTCTTGTTGAATTGCATTTTTATTACTATATAAGGACCTTTATCAGCCCTTTTACAGTTTTGCATCAAAAACCTTTTTCTAAGATTTGTATTGCTACAAATATTGTATTGGTTACTATTTCAATGGAATATACTTTCCCAACCTTTCACTTTTAGCCTTGTTTTGTCTTTATATCTGAGGTGGGTCTCTGGTAGACAACCTATAGGTGGGTCATATTTTTCAATCCATTTTATCAGTCTGTACCTTTTGATTGGGGTGTTCAAGACATTGACATTCAATGTTATAACTTTAAAGGCTTTACTTCATCTATTTTACCATACAATTCTATAGGTTTTGACAATATGTATAATGGCTTGTATCTGTGAATGCAAGATCATGTAGAATAATTCCAATGGCCAAAAGTGCCCTGTGATCCACCTATTCATCCCTCCCTTCCCCAAGGAACCTATGGCAAGCACTAAGTTTCAATTTTTGAAGAATAAACTCCTCAGTTACATGCATTACTATAGAAGACTTGATGTAATGGTCTGTTTTATTTTTATAGGCAAAGTTTATGTCTTTAAGAGACTCTTGCCCCTCTATTTGAGACTGTAGCATGACCCCCCAGGGAGAGAATTTAATATTTTCTTGTTTATTGTGTATGTCCCTACCCACTGATATGACAACCCATGACAAGATGAACACATTCATATTCCATTGAAGCATTCCCCTGGTTTACACTTGCCCACTTATCTGTACACTGCCAACTCCCTGAACCAGAGAACCTCCACAGCCATATTTTCGAAAAGAATATTCCCACCATTGTAGTTTCAACCACAGTCCTATGAAACCGCAGAGGTCACCTATTCCTTCCTCTAACATCCCCCCAGTTCCATGGATAGTCCAGCCCAACCATGCTACAATGCTCATCCTCACAATACATCATCACCAACCCCATGCTCATATGGTGTAGTTTGACATAGTTATGAATTCCAAAAATATATATTGGATTATGTTTGTAAATTGGTCTGAAACTGGGCGTGATTAAGGTATGATTAGGGGTTTGATTGGGCCACATCATTAGATGTTGACTCCTCACCCTTTGGTGAGTAGGGACTCACAGATAAATGGCAAAGCAAAGGACAGAGTTGAGGGTTTTTGATTTTGGAATTTGATGCTGATGCCTTAAGTTGGAGCCCCAAGAAATAAGCCCACAGAGGAAAGGGAAACCAACCCCAGGAAGAGAGGAACACTGAGCCTAGGAAGAGGCAAGCCCTAGGAAGGAAGGGACCTTGAACCCAGAAAGAAGCAAGACCCTGGAAGGGAGAAACTTAGGAATACTGAACCCTCACAGGCATCGGCTGCCCTCTTGCTCCAACATGTGAAAATAGACTTTGGTGAGGGAAGGAAGTTATGCCTTATGGCCTATACCTGTAAGCTCCTCCCACTAATAAATACTCTTTATATAAATCAACCAATTTCTGGTATTTTGCATTGGCACTCCTTTGGCTGACTACTACATAATTTGGTACCAAGGAGTGGGGAAGTGCTTTTATAATTACCGAAATGCTGGAATGGTTTTATAAATGGGTAAGGGGTATTTTTTGGAGGAATTGTGAGATGCTTGATGAAAAGGCCTAGATAGCTCTGAAGAGACTGTTGATAACAATATATATGCTAAAAAGACTTTTTATGATGCCTTAGAAATAAATGATGAAACTATTACTGGAAACTGGAGGAGAAGCAATCTGTGTTTTAAAGTTGCAGAGAACTTAGCAAGATTAACTCTTGGTGTTCTATGGAAGGCAGAATTTGAAAATGGTGAGACTGGGAATTTAGCTGAAGAAATTCCCAAAGCAAACCCAGAGATTGTGACGTGGCTTTTACTTGCAGTTTATCGCAAAATGCTAGATGACAGAGATATGCTGAGGACTGATCTGTCAGGCACAAAGAAAACAGAAACTGATTCTGCAAATTCCAAGTCTCCAGAAAAAAGCTCCCAAATGAAATGCCCTTTTGGAAGACTTAACTAAACTTGGAACTTCTAAATCAGGATTGAAGATACAATTAAGATGGAAAGACTTGTGGAAATTCTTGCTGTCTGAAGGCCTGTTTCCTGCATGCTAAACCAACAAGGTTTTTGAAAGAACCATATGAAGAGAACCACTGTTGTCTTGGATTAAAAGGGAAATGGAAAGGAAAGATTGAAGGAAAAACAGCTTTAAGATGTAAACCATGGAAGCTGAGATCTGGAATTAGGACATGTCCTTAGGCTAAGAGATTAACCCCACCCATGTGTACAGAGAGGGGGTACACATGGCCCCAGCAGTTGAAGAGTGTGTATGTTCCTGTCCAATATTCTGGGAGAGTTTTGCTGTCCCAAGATGCAGAGAGGGGGGAGCACATTCCACAAGGTTTAGGGCAGTTAAGTTCAGCGCCCCACAGGTCTGAGAGGAGTGGACCTGTTCCCCATGGATTAAGTAAGGCCAGATGGTCAACACATTGCTCTGAGAGGGTTGAGGCTGTATGCTAAAGGTTAGGGAAGGCCAGGTGGTCAAAACTTTGCTCTGAGAGCTTTGACCTGTATGCCAAAGTTTAGGGGAAATATTTTCTTCACATCACTGTACTAGGGGTGTTAGGACTGTAACCCAAAGTTTGGGTAAGATGTGGCAATCATCCCTATAGTCTTGGAGGGAGAATTCTTGAGCTTGGTTGACACCCAGATGCTTGGTGAGGGTGGAACCAAGAAAATGGCCATTAGGCAAGCTTGTGGAAAGGGGGGGTCCACTTAAGGCCCCAAGGAGAGTAAACCATCATCTTAAGAATGACTCTCAGACTGAAATCAAATGCAGGATGCCCTGTAGGTTTACTGAGCTCTAGAGAACCTCTGACTCATGTTTCCCTCCCATTTTCTCCTTATTGTAATGAAAATGTTTATCCTTTGTCCATTTGTTTAGTGGAAACACATAAATTGTTTTCTAAGTTTCAGAGGTCTATAGCAGACAGGATTTTGCCCCAAGACAAACTATTTCTTTAAATTGATTGTGATATTATTTAGTACTTGATACTGATTTAAGAGCCACAGCAATAAAACTCCTAGAAGATAATGTCAGGAAACATCTATGAGACCTTGCAGTAGGTAATGTTTTCAAAAACTTTACACCCCCCCCAAATTAGAAACTTATGATCTCCTCAAAATAAAATATTTTTATACTTAAGCAGTTTGTCAGGAATGTGAAAAGGCAGCTTACTCAATTGGAGAAAATATTTGGGAACAACTTATTTGATTAGGGTATAATACAATAATTGAAAGAATTTACTTGAACAGATATATGCACACTGAAGCCCGTAGCAACATTATTCACATTTTCAAAAAGAAACAACCCAACAGTCCATTAACAGATGAATGAATAGGCAAAATGCAGTATATGAATTCAATGGAATACTAGTCAGCCATAAGAAGGAATGAAGTATTGCTCTACACAATAAAATGGATGAATCAATTTCTTTTACTTCCTTCAGCTAGTGATTGAATAAAAATTTAAAAAGGATTAGTGACTGTTGGCATACTTTCCTTGTTCTAAATTTTCAAGGGAAAGAATTTATCATTTCAACTTTGTGTATGAAGTTAGCTGTGGGTTTTTCATATATACCCTTTATCATGTTGAAAATGTTTCTTTCTATTTCTATCTTTTGTAGTGTTTTTATAAAGGATGGTGTATAATGTCAAATGCTTTGGCTTTATTAAATATTTAATCAAACTTTTCTTTTTAATTTTGATGAAGTTCACAAATTGCACCATATTAACATTTCCATAAACAAATTATACAATCACATTCTTACATAAGACACAGTGTCACAATTACTATGTCCCCTGAGGCCATGCAGGCAGTGATTTCACATCCCCCTATAGTTTGGCATCACTGCCAAATCAGGAGGATGACTCTCAAAGAACCAGTTTGTTATCAGATAAGTCAATGAGGATTCTATCGTGTTTACTAAACATAGAATTAAAGATGAAGATGATATACAACAACTATGGTACTAGCTTATTGTTCATTGTTTCATTCCTTTTAAATGAAAAAGATACTTTTTTTCTTTATCTATTAGAATTCAAAAGTGTATCTTCCATGGGGATTTTCAATCACTTATTGTCGTGTGTTACATTGATTGGTTTTCTTCTTTTTAATCATCCTCGCACATCAGGGATAAAATCCACCTGATTATGGTGTATAATTCATTTGCTATTTTGTTAAATATGATTAGCATGTAATTTGTTGAGGATTTAACATCTAATTTCATTAGAGATTGGTCTGTAGATTTATTTTCTTGTGATATCTTTTCGTGGCATCATACAAAGTTAGGTAATTTTATCTTTACTATTATTTGGAAAAGTTCAGAGGCATTATTTGTGTTTTGTCTGTTGAGATTAATTTCTTCTTTCATCACTTTTAGTTGTTTGTGTTTGTAGAAATTTGTCCATTCCATCTAAGTTATCCAATTGTTTAAATTTCCCTCTGAACACTGTTTTTGCTGCATCCTATAGATTTTGATGTGCTGTGTTCCTATTTTCATTCATTTCAAGATAGTTACTGATTTAATATGTAATTTCTTTCTTGAAATTTCTATAATTTCTTTCTTAACTGTCTAAGAGAGCGTAATTTAACATCCATATGTTTGTACCTCTTCTGGATCTCTGCTTCATTAATTTTCAGCTTCAGTCCTTAGTGGTTAGAGAAATTACTTTTTGTAATTACAATCTTTCTAAGTTTACGGAGCCATGTTCTGTGACTTATGATGTGACCTATCCTGAAGAATGATCCATGTGCACCTGAGAAGAATGTATATCCTGCTGACTTTAGATGTAAAGCTCTCTATAGGTCTTTTAGATCTAGATCCTCTATGGTATTAATTAAGATTTGTGTTTATTAGTCCCCTGTGAAGATGTTGATTTTAATGGTGATAGTGGTTTATTAATATACCCTACTGTATTGTACAGGCATCTGTTTTTTTCATTTTTTGTCTCATGTATTTTCAGGTGCAATGGTTAAGTGCATAAATATTTATGATTGCTGTTCTTCTTTGTAGATTACCCCTTTTATTACTATATTGTGTCCTTTGTTTCTTAAAACGTTTTGCATTTAAAATGTATTTTGTCCAATATTATAATAGGTAATCCCGCCCTTCTTTGGTTGCAATCTTTCACTAACCTCCTCCTTGTGTCCCTGGTTCTAAGGTGAGTTTCTTGTAGACAACAAAAATGGGTCATAATTTCTCATCCATTCTGAAAATCTGTGTCTTCTAATTGCAGTGTTTGATACATTAACATTCAATTTATTACTGTCAAGGCAGATCTTACATTTGCCATTTTTTTCTTTCGGTTTATATAGGTCATATTTTGATTTTCTTTTTTTTTTTTTACCCTTTTAGTTATGCTTACTATCAATCTTCCTTTCTACACTCTCCTCAATCCTTCTCTCTAGTTTTTTCACTCAACTTGCAGCACTACCTTTAGTATTTCTTTAAGGATGAGTCACTTGTTGATAAACTCTCTTAATTTTTGTTTATCTTTGAATATTTTGAACTCTTTCATTTCTGAAAGCCAGGTTTTCTTGATTAAAAATACTTGGCTGGCAATTTTTTTTTCTTTTTTCTTTCAGTTCCTTAATTATGTCACACCAATACTTTCTCACCTCTATGGTTTCAAATGAGAAATCAGTGCTTATTTTTTTTTTGCACTTGATATATTTGAAATTGTTAATTTGTATGTTTTAAATATGTTTTAATTATTTTTTAAAGATACAAAATCACACAAAATGTTACATTAGAAATATGAGGTTTCATTATGCCCCACTCCCCAACCAGCCCACTCCTCCCACACCAACAACCTCTCTCTTCAATGCGGTAAATTCATTGCATTTGATGAATATATTTTGGAGCTCTGTTACACAGCATGGATTATAGCTTACATGCAATTTACTCTCTTCCTCAGTCCATTTAGTGGGTAAAGGCAGGGTATATAATATCCTGCATCTGTCCCTTCAGTATCATTCAGGACAACTCCAAGTCCTGGAAATGCCCCCATTTCACACCCCTTCTTCCCTCTCCCTTCCTTCCAGCAACTCTCTACATCTATGATACAATTTCTTCCATTTCTAAATCACAATAATTCTATAGTAGAATGCCAGTAAATCCACTTTAATCCATATTTTATTCCCCCATCCTGTGGACCTTGGGATGGTGTGGTCCATGCTACCTCCAAATCGAGATGGGGCTTAGATCCCCCAAGGCTGATGGGTAGAATTCTCCTGTTTGCACTTGTAGACTCTCTTGGTTCCCTGGTGTGGTTGTTGACATATGTGATGGATCTCGTTTCTCTTACTGATTTCAGACTTCACTTGATTTTTTGAGCATTTGGTAATTTTAGAATTATGTATCTCAGGGTAGGCCTGTTAGGATTGATATTGTTTGTAGTGTGCTGCACTTCGTGGACATGTATATCCATGTTCTTCAAAAGAGTTGGAACACTTTCATTGCCCCCCAGTTATACCTGCTTTCATTTATTCTATTCCTCTCTCACCCCCCGCCCGCTCAAGGCCCACAGTGACAACCAAGCTTCACTGCTTGAAGGAACAGATTCACAGGTACTTGAAACATTGCTGAGGGCTTGACACACTAGACAGTCCTCCCAATTGGTAGCCACCAATTCTCTGGAAAGACACCCTTCCCTGTCATAACCCACTTAATAAGCTGGGGGACAGTGTAATCTACAATGTAAACTATAAACCATGTGGTGCAGCAGTACTTCAAAGTGTATTCACCAAAAGCAATGAATGTGCCAAAATGATGAAAGAAGATGTTGATGTGGGAGGAGTACGGGGATGGAGTGTGGGGTATACAGGAATCTCATATTTTTAATGTAACATTTTTGTGATCTATGCATCTGAAAAAATACCATAAAAATAAATAAATAAAACTTTAAAAAAAGAGTTGAGAAATTTTCAGTCATTATTTCCTATAACATTTCTTTTGTCCCCTATCTCTTCTTGTCTCCCTCTGGGATTTTTATAATGCATTTTTGTTCGTTTGTTTGTTTGTTTCAGTGTCATTCAATTCCTTTAGTCCCTGCTGAGTTTGTTCTATCTTTTTATCTATCTGTTCTGCTATCTATGCAATTTCACATGTTCTTTCTTCAGTATCACTAATTCTCCCCCTGCCTGTTCAAATCTGCTCATATGCTTTCATCTTATTTTTTTATTTCTTGCATTGTGCCTTTCATCACCATCAGATCTATTATCATACATTTTTGCAATTTCTTCAGTATGTTCCAACAATGTCTTCTTATTTTTTGTTTGTGAGGGGTTTCGTACTTTAAATTTATTTACTTTTTACTTTTTAAAAGATAGATTACATAACTGTTACATAAAAATATTGGGGATTCCCACATGCTCTGCTTCGAACATCTCCCACACTTTCCTACATTAACAACATCCCTCATTAATATGGTATTTTAATTTCAATCAATGAACACATTTTGGAGCATTGCTACTAAGCATGGGTTACAGTTTACATTGTAGCATAAAATCTCTCCCACCCAATTCTGTAGGTTATGGCAAGATATATAATGCCCTCTATCTAGCATTTCAATGCCATTCAGGGCTATTCCCACGTCCTAAAATTGCCCCTGTATTACACCTGTTTTTTCCCACTCTCTGCCCTCAGAACTTCCAGTGGCCACTGCCTCCACAAAGATGATAACATTTCTTCCATTGCTAGAATCAGATGTCTTTAATAGAATATCAGTAAGTCTACTTTAGTTCATTCCCTAATACTGAGAATTCTGTGATGGTGACATCCACTCCACCACTAATTGAGAAGCGTCTTTGATGCTATAGGGCTGATGAATGACACTCTCTTGCTTGCAGTTGTAGAATCTCTTGGTTCCATGATATGGTGGCTGCCCATCAACACCTCTTTGTTAGTTGTCTTGGGTGGGACTAATGAACTGGAGAGTAGGTGTTGTAACTCTATTGAGATTTAGAGCCCATTTGGCACAGGGACAGTACAAAGATTTGTCTCTTGGATGTACACTTACCAACTCTAGTATGAATTATAGGTTTAAATAGAAGGACTGTAGAGCCATGTGTAGGGAAACCACAACTGAGTCCATCTATGTCATACTGGGAAGTATAAATTCCAAAGTAAGGCCCAGTGACAAGGTATCTAATCCTGAGCTAAATCCCTTGACTATAATATCTGGATGCCTCCAGAACCCTCTTTGTGGGGTAGTATCTACTTTGGCATTCAAACAGATTCTGCTGAGCTATGTATAAGCGTAACCCCTGGAATGACCTCCCAACTCACTTTGAAGTTTCTTAGCCATAAACACTCATTTGTCCTTAAATTTCCCCTCTTTTGGTTAAGGTCTTTTCTGAGTTGCATTGCTAATTTGTGCTTGGTAGTAACTAGCCTAAGTTTCCATTTCAAGAGTAAAGTTCATAATCATGGTTATCAGTATCAAGGGCTCATCAAAGGACCATACTCCATCACTAATCATTGCACCATTACTCAAGGGACTTAGGTGTTCCATTAGACAATCTGACAGAGTACCCTAGGATGGCAATTTGATATTCTTTCAGTTATTGTGTGAATCTCCAGTCACGATAAAAATGCATCATGAATATTTGAACACTTTTATATGCCTATATATATGCCCAGGTGAGCTTCCTCACATGTATGACCCATCACTGACAACCCACACGAGTGATCCTCCCCTGCTACAGTTTTAACACTTTTGTGATCCAAAATCTCTCCAAAATGAACAGCCAAACACAATTAATAAGAGAATGAAATAATAGTACAGATACAAACATAAAAATAAAATTAAAATTCAAAAAATATAAAATAAACCCATTTTGATAATAACAAATAATGAAAAGATACATAAAAGATTTTTTTGACATTTTGCTTTTCATCTCTGTAAGATCTATTGTCCTGTATGTGCAGTGGCATTTTCTTCCATATATTTCCCCAGTATCTCACTTTTTTCATTTTGTCTTCAAAGAAATTTAAGTTACAGAAAAGTCACATGCAGAATACAGGGAAATCCCATGTATTCTACATCCTCCCCCTTTTCCCATTTTCTGCTTTCCCCTATTAATAACATTATATATTTTGAAGGTACATTTGTTACAACTGATGTACAAATAGTGAAACATAGCTACAAACCATGGGCAATGGTTAACTATATGGCTTACATTTTGGCCATACACATTTATAAAGTTTAATCCAATTTAACATGGCCTGTATCCATGATAGAAAGATCATACAGAACACTTCCATCACCCACAAAATGTCCCCTGTTCTATCTATTCCATTTCTCCTTCCCTCTCCCCTCAGGATCCATGGCAACCACAAGAATTCACTTCTTGAAAGAAAAGATTCAGTTACTTGCAACAACACTGAAGGCTTGATACACTGGTCTTCCTCCTGTATTAGAAACCACTCATTCTTTCAAGAGACTCCCACCCCTCTATTTAAGGACATAGTGGGACTCCTCAAGTTGGGAGTCCACCAACTTCCTATTCATTATGTTGATCTCCACACACTGATGTAACACACTATAACAAGATGAACACTCACACACTCTCTAGTAGCCTGCCGCAGGGGCACCCTATCCCACATGCCCTCCACATCCAAAATGCTAAACCAGTAATCCTCATTTGCCATATTGCTCAACAGCATTCCCAACACTGTTGTTTAACCCCATACACACCAATCTCCACCCTCACCCAACCTCACCCCAGTTCCATGGATAGTCCAACCTGGCCTACTCCCTTGACAAACCAGCACTGACCAACCTAATAATATCACTGAACCACTGTCATGCCTCTCCATGACACAACTAAACACTTCTAACACATACATTTTGCCCATATGGGTATTAGCTTACAACTGTCTTCTCCCTTTCTATTACCAGACTCTATTTCTCAGATTCTGTCTCTTTGAGTCTGCTCAGTTTGCTTAATTGTCAGTGAGGTCATGTAATATTTGTGTTTAAGTGCCTGGCTTACTTCACTCAATGTAAGGTCCTCAAGATTCATAAATATTACCCATGTATTAATACTGTATTCTGGAGACAGGGCAAGATGGCATCTGAGTGAGTGCACCCACAGTCTCTCCTTCAAAGAAGTGGCCAAGTGGAGTTGGAGGCTTACTGGAGCGGGCTGTTTTGGGGCTTGCAAGACAAGGTGTATGGACATCGATGTGAGTAGACAGTGACCGAAGTAGTGCTTGCTAAAGGTAAAATTGCAGGTTACAAGTACAAAGGTTGGAAGTTGTGGCGAGGTGGGACCCTTCCCCCTAGGGCTAGTGACACAGTGTTCCCTGAGAACTGTTGGTTGTGCGGTGGCATTCCCAGACCCCGTGATGCCCAGGTGCATGGTCGCCAGGTCGCTGTACCTAAGACCCCATAGCCTGTGATCCACAGACCTACATGACCTGAATCTGCAATCTCCCAGACTTTCCTTCCCTGAATCCAGTGCTGCAAAGGTCCAGGATTGCCCTAACCCTCTGGTTTTGGACTGCCTCCATCAATGGGAGGGATTCGGTGTGAGGTGCAAAAGACGGGATGGGATAGGGTAGATTCAATTTTATGGTCCGCCCCCAATTATTTTTTGTTTTTTGTTTTGTGCTTGGAGAAGCATACTAACTGGCTTGGGGAGAGCCTGGGAAGAAAGGAGAGGCTAATCTGCTGAGAAAGCTCAATTCACCTAAAAACCCTGGAATAGGAAACTTGGTCTGGAGAAGGTGGAGTCAGAAAATCAAGTAGCCTTTTGGAAGCACACCTAAAGGGAAAGGACTGGAGGAGGTGCTTTCCAAGCTTCCAGTAGCATACTAGGGGTTCCTGGTGAAGTGTGGGTACTCTCTCTCTGGCAATTAAGAGTCATTGTTTTCTGTGCAGAGCTGGTTCAACAAGGGCCCACTTGAATCTCCTACCAGACCTCTCAGGCAGCTATCCTGCTACCTGGGGAGAGAGGGAATTGAGGAAGGGAGAAAGCGGGAACATCAGATCCCTAAGCATTTTATTTAACTGCAAAGAGGATTCCTTGCTTGAACTTTGTCTGGTACATTGCTGGTTTGTCTTCTTGTTTATCCTTCTCCTTTATTCCCACAAGGTGTTTTTATCTTTCTTTTTTCTTTTTTCTCTTTCCCTTTTTCTTGCTTGCTTTACCTCTCCCTTTTGTCACTTTTTTTCTTTTCTTTTCTTTCTCTTTTTTTAATACTTCTTATATTAGGTACTGAAGGGAGGACTTCACACTTGCTACATTTCCTCATGCTCAATTTCCTCTTTTCTGTGTGTATTGATTTTGGTCACCAACATTATCACCTTTCCTCTACACCTTTCTATCCTCCCTCATTTATTGTTCCCTTAAATCACACCTCTCTTGGTTGGCACCCCTATTTTTCTGACTTTTTATTTTAATACCTTCATTATATTTTCTATCTTACATTCACCATTTATATTATAGCCCTTTCTTTTCTCTTTTTCTCTCTCCTGAACACACTAGCCTTTTAATTCACACTATATTCCTCCCCATATTCAGTTTATTGTCTCATTATATATACTCTACTTTTCTTACTGTTATAACTCTACACACCTTACTTCAGTCTAATATCCATTCTCATAGATCTCACATGGTTCATTTGTTAATACTTACTATCAATACTACTATTATTGATTTTATTTCCTTACTCCTTTTGCTTTCTCTGGCCCTAATATTTTCCTTCAAGTGAACTTAGCCAACAACAAGGAAACAGAATAAGAAGAACAAAGTGATAAAGGGAAGACTTAACATGCACACAAAAACAAACTAATTAAACCACAAACTGGACAAAGAAGCTAAGCAACTGATTAAACCAATCAAGATAAAATGATGACCAGGCAGCAACAAAAAACTACAAATCAAACCAATAGTCAGGAAACATGTCCCAATCCAATGAACAAACTAAAAACCAGGCAGAGGAGCAGAACATCGAACAAGTAATGGCAGCTCTCAAAACATATATTAGGGACCAATTCAATGAAGTGAAGGAAGAGATTAAGAATATGAAGAAAACACTTAGAGAAAATACAGAAGAATTTGCAATCATATACAAAAAGATAATGTATATAATGATGAGGAACAGCACAATTCAAGAAATCAAAAATAAACTCTCAGCATATAACAGCAGAATCAAAGTGCCAGAGGAAGGAATTAGTGATGTGGAAGACAGTACATCTGAAATCAAACAGATAGTAGAACTGATTGATAAATGATAGAAAAAATCCAGCATGGAATTAGGGACCTGAATGGCAATGCAAAACATGCAAACATATGCATTATAAGCATCCCAGAAGGAGAAGAGAAGGAAAAGTGGACAGAATGGTGTTGGAGGAAATAATGGTACAAACATCCCAAAAGTATTGAAGAAGATGAATGTACATGTCCAGGAAGCACAACAAACCACAAACAGCATAAATCCCAAAGTCTTACACCAAGACATATACTTGTCAAATTATCCAATGCTCAAGGCAAAGAGAAAATACTAAAAGCAGTAAGAGAAAAGAGAATAATCACATACAAAGGAGGCTGCATAAGATTAAGTGCTGATTTCACATCTAAAACATTGAAGGCAAGAAGGCAGTGGTATGAAAACGTCAAGTGACTAAAAGAAAAGTTTTCAAACCAAGAATACTCTATCCAGCAAAGTTAAAAATCAAATATGATGGAGAGTTCAAAATATTCACAGATAAACAGAAAATGAGAGAGTATGCCAACAAGAATCCTGCCCTTCAAGAAATACTAAAAGGAGTTCTGCAGGAAGAAAGAAAAAAACAGGAGAAGCAGAGTTGGAGGAGAGTGTAAGAGCAACTAAAAAGACAAAAAACAGAAAAAGAATATCAAATAAAATTTGACAAACACCAATCCAAAGAAAATATGGCTAATATAAGTAATTCCTTGAAAGTAATAATACTGAATATAAATGGATTAAAATCACCTGTCAAGAGATTCAGACTGGAAGATTGGATAAGGAAATACAACCCAACAATATGCTGTCTGCAAAAAATAAATCTTAAACCCAGGGGTTCAAGAAAGTTGAAAGAGAATGGCTGGAAAACAATCTTACAAGCAAACAATAACCAAAAAAGGGCAAGAGTAGCTGTATTAATATTACACAAAATAGATATTAAATGCAAAAAAAATTGTGAGAGACAAAGATGGACACTATGTATTAGTGTAAGGGATAATCTTTCAAGAAGAAAGAACAATGATAAACATTTATACTCTTAACAAGGGTGCCTCCAAAAACATGGGGCCAACACTGGAAAAACTAAGTGATAGTATAGATGCCTCTACTATTATAGTGGGGTATTTTAATGCACCACTATCAACTATGGACAGAACATCTCAAAAGGTAATCAATAAAGAAATAAAGATTTTGAATAATATATCAGTGGAGCAGGAGGTAATAGATATATACAGAACATTATACCCAAATACAGCAGGATATATATTCTTCTCAAGTACAAATGGATCATTCTCCAAGATAGACCACATGCTAGGCCACAGAAAAAGTCTCAGTGAGTTCAGAAAGATTGAGATCATACAAAGTAATTTCTCTGACCACAGTGCAATGGAGCTGGAAATCTTCAAGGTCTATAGGCCCAGATTTGGCACAAAGATTGGAAATTGAACAACACACTCTTTGAAAACAGAGGGTCATGGAGGAAATCTCAAAAGAAATTAATAACTACCTTGAAAGAAATGAAAATTATAACACAACATATCAAAGAGTATGGGATGCAGCAAAAGCAGTACTGAGAGGGAAATTTATAACCATAAATTCATACATCAAAAAAGAAGAGCTCATATTGAAGATGTAACTACACACTTGGAGAGAAAAAAAACTAACCCCAAAAGAAGAAGAAAGAAAGAAATAACAAAGTTCAGAGCACAACTAAATGAAACAGAAAATAAGAAAGCATTTGAAAAAAATAAACAAAACCAAGAGCTGGTTCTTTGAGAAGATCAATAAAATTGACAAACCCTTAGGTAGATTAACAAAGAAAAAAGAGAGAAGTTGCAAATACACAAAATAAGAAATGAGAAAGGAGATATCACCACTGACCCCACAGAAATAAAGACTATTATGAGAGGATACTTTGAAAAACTATATTCCAACAAGAAGGACAATTTAGAGGAAATGGATAAATTCCTAGAAACACATAAGCAGCCTGAATTGACAAAAGAAGATATGATATTGATGATCTCAACAAACCAATCACAAGTAAAGATATAGAATCAGTCAGTAAAACCTCCCAACTAAGAAGAGATATGGGACGGATGGTTTCTCAGGTGAATTCTACTGAACTTTCCAGAAAGAGCTAACACCAAACTTGCTTAAACTTTTCAAAAAGAAAACAAAAACAGAAGGTACATTGCCTAACTCATTCTCTGATGCCAACATTACCCTAATACCTAAGAAAAGCAAAGACACCACAAGAAAGGAAAATTGCAGGTAAATCTCTCTAATGAACCTAGATGGCAAAATCCTCAACAAAATACTTGCTAATAATATTCAACAGCATATTACAGAAATTATAGACCATAACCAAGTGAAATTAAATCCTGGTATGCAAGGATGGTTCAACATAAGAAAATCAATTAATGTAATACACCATATAAACAGATTGAAGGACAAAAATCTCATGATCATATATATAGATGCACAAAAAGCATTTGACAAAATACAGCACACTTTCTTGATAAAAATACTGGAAGAGATCTGAATAGAAGGAAACTTTCTGAACTTGAAAAACCCACAGCTAACATCATTTACAAAGGTGAAATCCTAAAATCTTTCCCTCTAAGATCAGGAACAAGATAAGGATACCCAGTATCACTACTTCTATTTAACATCATTTTAGAAGTACTTGCCTTGGCACTGAGGCAAGAACCAGGCATAAAAAGCATCCAAATTGGAAAGGAAGAAGTCAAAAATTCACTATTTGCAGTTGATATGATCCTATGCATAGAAAACCCTGAGATGTCTACAACAAAGCTTCTAGAATTTATAAATGAGTTCAGTAAAGTCATAGTTTACAAGATCAATGTGCAAATATCAGTAACATTTCTGTACACCAATAATGAGAAATCTGAGGATGAAACCAAGAATCAAATACCATTTACAATAGTAAGTAAAAAAATCAAATACATAGGAATAATTTTAACTAAAGATGTAAAAGACTTATACACAGAAAAGTACATAACTCTGTTCAAGGAAATCAAAGAAGACCTAAATAAATGGAAGGATATTCCCTGTTCATGGATAGGAAGACTAAATATTATTAAGATGTCTATACTACCAAACTTATCTACAGATTCAATGCAATCCCAATAAAAATCAACCCAGCATTTTTTAATGAACTTAAGAAACTAGCTATGAAATTTATTTGGAAAGGAAAGAGGCCCCAAATAAGCAATGACATATTGAAAAAAAATGAAATTGGAGGAATCACACTACCTGATTTAAAAACATACTACAAAGCTACAGTATTTAAAACAGAATGATATTGACACAGGGATAGACACACTGACATATGGAACCAAATGAAGAGTTGTGATATATATCCTCATATATACAGCCATATGTTTTTTTCAATGTTTTATTATTTATTTTCTTTTAAATGTTACTTTCAAAAAATATGAGGTCCCCATATACCTCCCACATTACCAACCCACCCCTCCCACATCAAAAACCTCTTCCATCATTGCAGCACATCCACTGCACCTGGAAAACACATTCTGGAGCACTGCTTCACCACATGGCCAGTGGTCCACATTGTAGACCACAATGTCCCCCAGTCTACCAGGTCAAATCCAAATCCTGAAAATGCGCCCACACCATATCTCTTCTTCTACCTCCCTACCATTAGTAGCCACCATGGCCACCCTCTCCACATCACTGCTACAATTTCTTCCCTTGTTAAACACAATATTTTCCCAGCAGAACACCAGTAAGTCCACTCTAATCCATACTCTATTCCTCCATCCTGTGGACCCTGGGATGGTTATGTCCAGTCAACCTCTACATCAAGAAGGAGCTTAGATTCCATATGGAAGATGGTTGCAATTCTCCTCCTTGCAGCTGTAGGCACTCTTGGCTTCCTGGTGTGGCGGTTTACCCTCTTCAGCTCCCTGTCAGCTGGCCAGCCATACGGTATTTGATAAGGCCACCAAACCATCTCAACTGGGAGAGAATGGCCAATATATGGTTCCTGGAGAACTGGATATCCATATGTAATAGAATGAAAGTGAATTACTAACTCACACTTTATACAAAAATCAACTTAAGATGGAACAAAGAACTAAATATAAGACACAAAACTGTAAAGATCTTCGAAGGCATTGTAGGGAAGCATCTACAGGACATTTTAATAGGAAACAGCTTCATGAACTTCACACCAAAAACATGAGAAGCAAAAGAAAAAATAGACAAATTGGACTTCCTCAAAATTAAAGCCTTCTGCCCCTCAAAAGAGTTTGTCAAGAAAGTGAAAAGAGAGTCCATACAATGGGAGAAAATATTTGGGAACCGTATATCTGATAGGAGACTTATATCTTGCATATATAAAGAACTCCTACATCTCGAAAATAAAAAGACAAACAGCACATTTGAAAAATGGGAAAAAAGATTTGAACAGACACATCTCTAAAGAAGATATACAAATGGCTAAAAACACGTTAAAATGCTCAAAATCACTAGGTATTAGGGAAATGCAAATTAAAACAGCAATGAGATTCCATCTTACTTCCATTAGACTGGCAGCTTTCAAAAAATCAGAGGACTACGATTGCTGGAAAGGTTGTGGAGAAATGGGAACACTCATACACTACTGCTGGGAATGTACAAGGACCCAGCCTTTCTGGAGGACAGTTTGGCAGTTTCTCAAAAACCTAGCTATAGTTTTGCCATATGACCCAGAAAATCCACTGCTGGGTATATACCCAGTAGAACGGAGAACAAGGACACAAACTAATATATGCCCACCTATGTTAATAGCAGCACTATTGATTATTGCCAAAAGTTGGAATCAACCCAAATGCCCATCAGGGCATGAATGGATAAATAAAATGTTGTTAATATTGATTAATCAATATTAATCAGCTTTAAGAACAAATACAGTACAAACACATGTGATAACATGGATGCATCTTGAGAAACTTGTTGAGTGAAGTAACCCAGGCATTGAAGAACAAATATGACATGACTTCTCTGATATTAAATAGGTAAACCAAGCTGTCTCAGAGAATTTGGGTGGTAGAGAAAAGTTGAAGCTGACACCTACATGGGTGAAATCTATAAGCAGGAGTTAAGTATTTGTACAGGGAAGAGATAAAATGGGGACATACGGACACCTTAGAGTAGGGCTTTGTAGGCTTCAGGGGGCCTAGGCATGAGAGGATGGTTCAAATGGCCCATGAATTTGGGGTGCATTTGGGGGGAACATTTTAACTTAGGAGATTGTCAGGTTTGTGGTTGAAAGTATAATGTAGAAAAAACTTTTTAGAAAATATAGTACAGAAGGTTACCTCTTTAAGATGCTTAAGGGGGGCATCTGACACAGGGCAAGTTTCTAGGAAATATGTGAGTGCTCATTTTGTCATATTGTGTTATATCATTGGGTCGAGTCTCATAAAATGAGAGTGAAGGTATACCCACATCTTGGGGAGGATTGATGTTCTCAAACAGATGGCATTGTATCTCTCAAGAGAATTAGTGGCTCCCAGTGGGTTAGGGCAGTCGAGTATGTCAAGCCCTCAACATTACTGCAAGTACCTCTGAATATGATCCTTCAAATAATGAAGAATGATTGTCATGTTGGACCCTGACCGGAGGTGAAAAGAGGTGTTGAATAGTTGGAATCAGTGTAACTTTAGGGCAATGGAATTGTTCCACAAATCATGCAGTTATGGATATAGGACATGTTAAATTACACCAAAAAAGTATAAAAGTCTATAGGCTAAAATATAAACCATAGTGTAAAATGTAAAGTAACTAAAAATTTAGAAAATTGTATAGTCTAAAATACAAACCATAATGTAAACCCAAAAGGAACTGTTTGAAAGCTATTGTTTCAATATCTGTGCTTCAGCTGTGGCAAATATTATATGAACATGTAAAAAGATCATTAATGGGAAAGGGAAAAAGGGTTTGATGTTGGATATGTGGGAGTACCATATACTGTATATGTGAATTTCTGTCATCTAAAACTTATGTGAAGATAAACAATAATAATAATAAAAAAGAAATGATGTAGACACTGAGGAAGAAATGGAAGAAATTGTCTTGCAACTAAATACAGGGCAACACCTGTAGCAGTGATAAATAGCAAAATGCCAAAAACAAAGTTTTTCATTTTTTCATACCCCAATTTAATTTTTATTTAATTTTTCTAAATTACTATGTATTCTATATCTAACCTTTAAACTCATACCTATATTCCATTTTACTATTAATGGAACCTGGCAATATATTAGGGTTCCTTTTTAAAGAAGTCTTGAACTACAGAGAGGTTCAATTATGGCAGGAGTGAAACATTGGTGTGGGGTGTTATTGATAAGGGGCACATGGTTGGGAGGGAGTTCTCCAGGGCATGTATACAGGGAACATAAAAATTTCTGGATATTTTGATAGTGGTTTCAATTAAAAGTGACAACTAAGTGAGAGCTGAGTTCCTAGCCAGGGGAGCTCTATCACATTCCCCAATGGAAGAGCAACAATCCTGCAAGTGCAATGGCAAGACCAATAAAGATGGATGGTTCAACAATGAGCCCTTGATACTGATGACTATGATTATGAGCCTGTGTGCCTGAAGTATGATCTAGGCCAAGAGCTGTAGGGTGCCTAATAATTACTTCCTGAGAGCCTCCATATTGCTCAAATGTGGCCACTCTCTAAGCTAAACTCAGCATGTAGATGCATTACCTTCCCCCCAGCATGGGACATGACTCCCGTGGATGAGCTTCCTTGTCACTGTGGGATTACTACCAAGCACCAGCTGATGATGTAAGTAGAAAAAGACCTTGAATAAAAGGATCAACTTAGACTAGCAGAATATCTCAGGTTACATGTAATATGGTGTTAAAAACTGCTTTTTGACTTTGGATAAAAGGGTGAAATGGAAAGGAAAAATCATTTCATATGGCTATGATTCTCCAAAAAAGAGTTTTGGAGGTCATCAGAGGTGTACTGTTCATGCACTCCTCAGCAGGGTGCCAGAGACAGCTGAAGTAGATATAAACCCAGGTACTGGTTCTCCTGAGTGCCACAGAGACCCACAGGTTCTATGGTCATGGCAGATGGCTATGGAGTTCAGTGACATGTCATTTGTCCCTGGTTTGCTTTTTGTGTTCCTGAGCATGGTGGAATTGGACTCAGATATGACCTTTCTACACATCCCTCTTCTGATACTTTTATCAGACCTGTGTTTGGCATTTGGCTTGGTGTATACTCAGGAGACCTGAATCTCTAGACTGTCCATGTGACAGCCAGGGCTGGAGCCTCAGTAGACTTGCAATGCAACTCCTACCCTCTGGTTTGTTGGACTTACCCTGGCCAGATAACAGGGAGGTGAAGGTCAACCATCACACCAGGGAGCCAAGAGTGCCTACAACTGCAAGCAGGAGATTTGTATCCATCATCCCTGTGGAATCTAAGCCCCCTCCTGATGTACAAGAGGGATTGGACATAACCATCTCAGGGTTCACAGGATGGAGGAATTGAGTATGGATTATAGTGGACTTACTCGTATTCTTCTGGGAAACTACTGTGATTAGTAAGGGAATAAATTGTAGTATTGATGTGGATAAATTGGCCACAGTAGCTGCTGATGGTAGGGTGACGGAAGAAGTGATATGATGTGGGGGCATTTTAGGATTTGGAGTTGTCCTGGGTGGTGTTGCATGGACAGATGCGGGACATTGTGTGTCCTGTTATGACCCACTGGTTGAACTGGTGGAGAGTGTAGACTTCAGTGTAGACCACTGTCCATGTGATGCAGCAGTGCTCCAAAGTGTATTCACTAGGTGCAGTGAATGTTCCATGATGATGGAAGAGTTTGTTAATGTGGCCAGAGTGGGGTTGGAGGAGTGGGGGTATATAGGGACCTCATATTTTTTGAATGTAACATTTAGAATAAAATAAAAAAAAAGAAGTAAAGTGAAAAAATACCGTATTCCTTCTTTCTGCTGAGTAGTATTCCATCATATGTCAAATTTTTTAGTCATTATTCTGTTGAAGGGCATTTAGTTTGATTCCATCTATTGGCAATAGTGAATAATGCTGCTATGAACATTGGTGTGCATATATCTTTTCCTGACCTTGCTTTCAATTCTTCTGGGTATATACCCAGAAGTGGAAATGCTGGTTCCTATGGCAGTTCTATATTTAGTTTTCTAAGGAACTGTCATATTGTCCTCCACAATGGCTGCAACATTCTACATTCTCACCAGTAGTGGATGAGGGTTTCCATTCCTCCACATCCTTTCTAACATTTTTCATCCTCTCTTTTTTTAATAGCCACCAGTCTAATGGTTATAAGATTATATTTGATCATAGTTATTCTTTTTTTCTTTTTTAATTTATTGAAATATATCACTCATACATAAACATACATAAACAATAAGTGTATAACAGTTGTGAACTAACAACCAAACATATATAGCTTCAAATAAACATATACAACACCTCACTTTACCATAAATAACTTGCATTGTTTTTAAACTTTTTAAACTAATGGTTAAAGAGCATTGTCAAATTATTACTACTAAACAAAGTAGCTTTCCCCTAACTAATCCGATTATCTTTATATCATTTATATGTGAACTCACAGAAACAATTACGTGTATATGAAAAGTTGTGAACCCACAAAGCAAACATGCATAACATCACACAGGGTTCCCTCACATCAACCCTCCCCCAACACCTTGCTTTGTCATGAGATGTTTGTTACAAACTATGAAAGAATACTTTCAAATCTTACTATTAATCTTAGTCCTTATCTTACATTTGGTGTGCTCTAACCCCAAACCACCCTTTTATTTTTAAAATATATTTTTATGACAGAAGTGGTAAACTTATAAAACAATCATGCACATGTGCAGAATTCCTAAACAACACCCCTCCATCAACACACCACAATGTGGTGTGTCATTTGCTACAGATAAAATATCATCTGATTGTTTCCGTGTCTATAGTGTACATTTGGCTTACATTTCCCATACTGCCTCAGTATCAACACAGTACATCTTTTACATAGATGCAAGAATATTTTACTATTACTAACCACAGTCCATAGGTCACCCCAGCTGTATTTTTTACATGCTTTCCCATGTTTCCATCACCCTGCAGTAGTGATATACATTTGTTCTAGCTAGCAAAGGACACACTTGCATCTGTACCATCAACCACAATTCTCAACCACATCTTGGTTTACTCTGATATCCACTTCCTAGATTATTCTCAACCATTCTGTCAATTGGCCTTTACATAAATAGACTACCATTTTTCAGTCACATCCCCATTTATAAACTAGCTGTTACTGTGCATTACCATCCACTCTATACATTTCCACAATTTTACAATATAGCAAATTAAAACTTCTACATACATTAAACATCAGTAATCCACTCAGTCCTTCTCTTATCTCCTTTAAGAATCCACCACCTACCACCAGGTCTTGAAGTTATTTTCCAATAATGTCTTCTAAAAGTTTTATGGTTCTTGCTTTTATTTTTAGTTTTTTGATCCATTTTGAGTTAATTTTTGGAAAAGGTTTGAGATAGGGGTCCTCTTTCTTTCTTTCAGCTATGGAGGTCTAATTTTTTCAGCACCATTTGTTGAATGGATTGTTCTGCCTAAGCTCCATGAGTTTAAGAGGCTAGTCAACAATCACTTGACCATACCTGTGAGGGTGTCTTCCTGAGCCATATATTTGGTTCCTTTGGTCTATTGTCCCTGGCTTTAGGCCAGTACCATGTTGTTTTTATCGCTATAGGTAGGTATTATGATTTAAAGTCTTTTTTTTTTTTCTTTTCCACCCGATGCACTTTATTTTTTTTTCCTTTTTTTTAATTGACTTTGTAATAATATTACATCAAAAATATATATGTGAGGTCCCATTCAACCCCGCTCCCCCCACCCCCCCCCTCTCCCCCCACAACAACACTCGTTCCCATCATCATGACACATCCATTGGATTTGGTAAGTACATCTTTGGGCACCTCTGCACCTCATAGTCAATGGTCCACATCATGGCCCATACTCTCCTCCATTCCATCCAGTGGGCCCTGTGAGGATTTACAATGTCCGGTGATTGCCTCTGAAGCACCATCCAGGGCAGCTCCATGTCCCAAAGACACCTCCACCTCTCATCTCTTCCTGCCTTTCCCCATACCCATCGTCCACCATGTCCACTTTTCTCAATCCAATACCACCTCTTCTATGTGGACATTGGATTGGTTGTGTCCATTGCACCTCTATGTCAAGAGTAGGCTCAAATTCCACATGGATGCTGGATGCAATCCTCCCATTTTCAGTTGTAATCACTCTAGGCTCCATGGTGTGGTGATTGTCCTTCTTCAACTCCATCTTAGCTGAGTGTGGTAAGTCCAATAAATCAGATTGTAGGTGCTGGAGTCTGTTGAGGCTCAGGACCTGGCTATCACATTGTCAGTCCAGAGATTAAAATCCCCTAAATATATCTTAAATCCCAACATTAACTGCACCTCCAGCACATTAGCATGAAAGTCTTATGAAGGGAGATCCCATCTGAGACCAGATTCATCACACATAAACACCATTTCCAAAGAGGGGCCATCTGCCCTGGTAGTTAACCCCATCGGCCATGGCCATAACTCTCATGGGTCTCTTTAGCCTTCAAAGGAACCAATATCTGGGGGTTGTATCTGCTTTATCTGTCTCTCTGACTCTGCTCAGTTGTGCATGAGGGCAATCCTTCTGCCAGCCTCCAGACTCTTTTTTAGAAACTCGTAGCCATATAAACTCATTTCTCCTTTCCATTTCCCCCTTACTTTAGGTCAAACAGCATTTTAAAGTCATGTTATTTTATGTAGACATGGATATTCTGCTGATCCGCATTGAACCTTCCGTATAAGGTCCTTTTCCAGTTGCATCATCAGTTGGTATTTGATAGTGGTCCCTCGTTGCCAGGGAGGCTCGTCCCCGGGTGTCATGTCCCACGCTGGAGGGAAGGCATTGCATTTACATGCTGAGTTTGGCTTCGAGACTGGCCACATTTGAGTAACATGAAGGCTGACAGGAGGAAATTCCCAGGCACAATGTTGCTCTAGGCCTTGTTCTTATTTTAGGTTTATCAGCTCACAAGCATAGTCATTAGCATCAGGGGCTCACTGTTGAACTCTCACTCCCTCCAGGTCCCCACCGCTGTACCTGGGAGACTGTCACTGCTCCCCTAGGGACCGTGGCAGAGCACCACTGGCCAGGAACCCAGTACCCCCCCTGCTGTGGTTTTTAAATTTTGCCACTATGAGTATATCCAATCATTACCATGCCCCCTGGACATATGTTCTGTACAGCTCCCTGTCAGCCATATATCACCTGTCATTGGTATCCCATACCAGTATCCCTCCATTGCCATTGTTGAAACACTCTGTGGTCCAGAACTCCCCGAAATTTGAAGCCCAATATAATGTCATGGTCCCTTACTAGGGAATGGTATATAGCGATGGGTTTAAAGGATGGATAAAGAACTTGGATAAAGTTAGATAAAGAACTTAGATAAAGAATGTTGACTTGAAAAAATTCCACATCCTATCCTTTTTTTTTTTTTCCCCCCCTAATTATTCAGCATTTCTTCACAGGAGACCTAGACCACAGCAATGCATATATATAATATACAGCACTCCCATACATCCACCACAAAACCTTTTTCCTTCCACAGCGATACTCTTACACCCTTTTCACATCATATTTACTTAAGTTGATGTACAGAGTCTGAGATATTAGCTTTCTAACAAGGTAATATCTGTGCTTACATTATAGTGCATACTTTAGGATACACAGTTCTTTACATTTTTAGTTATCCTATGTTTTACATTATGGTTTACATTATCAGTCTGTCATTTCCTATATGTTATGGTGTAATATTACATGTTTTATATCCATCCTTGTGTACTCTCAAAAAACTCCTCTCTTGCCCCCCTTTTACTTTGGTTCCACACATTTAACGTCCGTTTTCCCTTCCACCTTGGTGCCCACAGTGACAGCCCACCTTCGTTTCCTGAGGAGCCACTTCCAGAAATAGATGGAATAGTGTTCAGGGCCTAACTTGCTCAACTGCCCCAATGCCCTGGGAGCCATCCTTTCTCTCGAGGGATACAGTTCCCTCTATTTGGTGGCATAAGTCCTCCCCAGGATGTGGGTCCACCCCCACTCTCACTACTTGGGATTTTACCCCATGGTGTCACCCACTCTGGCAGAATGAGCATTTAGGCATTCCCCAGGAGCCCGTCCTGCATCAGACCCTCCCCTCCGAGCATTCTAAACAGGTAACCCTCTTTATTATATTTTGATATGATTTTCTCGGCATTTTACTCTCCACCACCTCCTGACCCTCTCCTGTGTTCGTATGCTCCCCCTCCCTCCCCCCACTTTTGGGCAACGTTACCCAAACATCCCTCCCCAGCCACCCTCAAACCCGTAAAGCCCCAACCAAAGGCAACCCCTTGCCCCCATTTTATCTCTTGTTTGTGTTCATACTTACCACCATCTCGTCTTAAATTCCCCCCCTGCAGACATCGGCTCATATCCTTCCTCCACCCTCCGATTTCCTGTAAGCCTATCGTTCAGTCTCTTGCTATCTAGGGCAGCTTGTTTATTTCATATCATTGAGGTCATGTAGTATTTGTCCTTCAATGTCTGGGTTGCTTCACACAACATAAGGTTCTCAAGATTCATCCATGTTATCACATGTGTTTGTAGTGTGTTTGTTCTTATAGCCGAGTAGTATTCCATTGTGTGTATATACCACATTTTATTGATCCACTCATCTGTTGATGGGCATTTGGGTTGATTCCAACTTTTGGCAATAGTGAACAATGCTGCTATGAACATTGGTGTACATATATTGGTTTGTGTCCTTGTTTTCCGTTCTGCTGGGTATATACCCAGCAGTGGTATTGCTGGGTCATATGGCAAATCTATGGCTAGTTTTTTGAGAAACCGCCATACTGTCCTCCAGAATGGTTGGATCCTTCCGCATTCCCACCAGCACTGGATGAGTGTTCCCCTTCCTTCACATCCTCTCCAGCACTTGTATTCTTCTGTTTTTTTCATAGCTGCCAATCTTATGGGTGTAAGATGGTATCTCATTGTGGTTTTGATTTGCATTTCCCTGATAGCTAGAGATTTGGAACATTTTTTCATGTGCTTTCTTGCCATTTGTATTTCTTCTTCGGAGAAGTGTCTGTTTAAGTCTTTTTCCCATTTTTTAAATGGGTTGTTTATCTTTTTATTTTCAAGATATAGGAGTTCTTTATATATGCAAGTTATAAGTTTCTTATCAGATATATGATTGCCAAATATTTTCTCCCACTGTGTGGGCTCCCTTTTTACTTTCTTGACAAACTCCTTTGAGGTGCAGAAGGCTTTAATTTTGAGGAAGTCCCATTTATCTATTAGTTCTTTTGCTGCTCATGCTTTTGGTGAGATATTCATAAATCCATTTCCTATTACAAGGTCCTGTAGATGTTTCCCTACACTGCTTTCTAAGGTTTTTATGGTCTTGGCTCTTATATTTAGGTCTTTGATCCATCTTGAGTTGATCTTTGTATAAGGTGTGAGATGGTAATCCTCTTTCATTCTTCTACATATGGCTATCCAGTTCTCCAGACACCATTTGTTGAATAGGCCACTCTCTCCCAATTGAAAGGGTTTGGTGGCTTTATCGAATATTATGTGGCTGTATATGTGAGGTTCTATATCAGAGCTTTCAATTCGATTCCATTGGTCTATGTGTCTCTCCTTATGCCAATACCATGCTGTTTTCACCACCATAGCTTTATAGTATGTTTTGAAGTCAGGTAGTGTGATTCCTCCAATTTCGTTTTTCTTTTTCAGTATGTCTTTGGCTATTCGGGGTCTCTTTCCTTTCCAAATAAATTTCATAGTTAGTTTTTCTAGTTCCTTAAAGAAGGCTGCGTTGATTTTTATTGGGATTGCATTGAATGTGTAGATCAGTTTTGGTAGGATAGACATCTTAATAATGTTCAGTCTTCCTATCCATGAACAAGGAATAGTCTTCCATTTATTTAGGTCTTCTTTGATTTCCTTGAACAATCTTGTATAATTCTCGTTGTATAAGTTCTTTACCTCTTTAGTTAAATTTATTCCTAAGTATTTGATTTTTTAATTTACTATTGTGAATGGTATTTGTTTCTTGATTTCCTCCTGATCTTGCTCGTTATTGGTGTACAGAAATGCTACTGATTTTTGCGCATTGATCTTATATCCTGCGACGTTACTAAACTCATTTATGAGTTCTAGAATCTTCGTTGTAGATCTCTCAGGGTTTTCTATGTATAGGATCATGTCATCTGCAAATAATGAAATTTTGACTTCTTCCTTTCCAATTTGAATGCCTTTTATTTCTGGTTCTTGCCTCAGTGCTCGTGCAAGTACTTCTAAGACAATATTAAATAGAAGCGGAGACAGTGGGCATCCTTGTCTTGTTCCTGAGTTTAGAGGGAAGGAGTCTAGGATTTCTCCATTGTAAACAATATTGGCTTTAGGTTTTTCATATATACTCTTTATCATGTTCAAAAAATTCCCTTGTATTCCAATCTTTTGGAGTGTTTTTATCAAGAAAGGGTGCTGTATCTTGTCAAATGATTTTTTTCTGCATCAATAGATATAATCATGTGATTTTTTTCCTTCAATCTGTTTATATGGTGTATTACGTTGATTGATTTTCTTATGTTGAAACATCCTTACATACCTCGGATGAATCCCACTTGGTCATGGTGTATAATACGTTTAATGTGTTGTTGAATATGATTAGCAAGTATTTTGTTAAGTATTTTTGCGTCTAGGTTCATTAGAGAAATTGGTCTGTAATTTTCCTTTCTTGTGATGTCTTTGTTTGGCTTTGGTACTAGGGTAATGTTGGCATCATAGAAGGAATTGGGTAATGTTCTTTCCGTTTCAATGTTTTGGAATAGTTTCAGCAGGATTGGTGTCAGTTCTTTCCGGAATGTTTTGTAGAATTCACCTGTGAAGCCATCTGGCCCTGGGCTCTTCTTAGTTGGGAGATTTTTGATAACCAATTCTATCTCTCTGCTTGTGATTGGTTTGTTAAGATCATCAATTTCTTCTTTCGTCAATATGGGCTGCTTATGTGTTTCTAGGAATTTGTCCATTTCCTCTAGATTGTCATTTTTGTTGGAATATAGTTTTTCAAAATATCCTCTTATGATAGTCTTTATTTCTGTGGGGTCAGTGGTGATATCGCCTTTCTCATTTCTTATTTTGTGTATTTGCATCTTCTCTCTTTTTTTCTTTGTTAGTGTTGCTAAAGGTTTGTCAATTTTGTTAATCTTCTCAAAAAAACCAGCTCTTGGTCTTGTTTATCTGTTCAAGTGCTTTCTTATTTTCTATTTCATTTAGTTCTGCTCTTATCTTTGTTATTTCCTTCCTTCTTCTTCCTGTTGGGCTACTTTGTTGTTGTTTTTCTAATTCCTTCAAATGTGCAGTTAGTTCTTCAATTTTTGCTCTTTCTTCTTTTTTGATATATGAATTTATGGCTATAAACTTCCCTCTCAGTACTGCTTTTGCTGCATCCCATAAATTTTGGTATGTTGTGTTATCATTATCATTTGTTTCAAGGTAGTCATTGATTTCTTTTGAGATTTCCTCTTTGACCCACTGTTTTTCTAAGTGTGTGCTGTTTAATTTCCAAATCGTGGTGTGAAATCTGGGCTTCTGTCCCTTGCAAATCTCCAGCTTGACTCCACTGTGGTCAGAGATAATGTTTTGTATGATTTCAATCTTTCTGAATTCGTTCAGCCTTTCTTTGTGGCCTAGCATATGATCTATCTTGGAGAATGATCCATGTGCGCTTGAGAAAAATGTATATCCTGCTGTGTTTGGGTGTAGCGATCTATATATGTCTATTAGATCGAGCTCCTCTAATATACTATTCAGATGTTTTGTTTCTTTGGTGATTCTCTTTTGAGATGTTCTGTCCAGAGTTGATAGTGGTGTATTAAAATCCCCCACTATAAGTGTAGATGTATCTTTTCTTTCACTTAATTTTTCCAGCGTTTGCCTAACGTATTTAGAGGCACCCTTGTTAGGGGCATAGATATTTATGATTGTTCGATCTTCTTGACAGATTTTCCCTTTGACTAAAATGTAGTATCCTTCTTTGTCTCTCACAATTGTTTCACATTTAAAGTCTATTTTGTCTGATATTAATATAGCTACTCCTGCCTTTTTTTGGTTATTGTTAGCTTGTGTGATTGTTTTCCAGCCATTCACTTTCAATCTCCATGCGTCTCTGGGTCTAAGATGTGTCTCTTGTAGACAGCATATGGATGGGTCATATTTCCTTATCCAATGTCCCAGTCTGAATCTTTTGATAGGTGAGTTTAATCCGTTGACATTCAGTGTTATTACTATCAAGGAATTATTTGTGTTAGCCATATTTTGATTGGATTTGTGTTTGTCATATTTTGTTTGTATATATTTTTTTGTCTTTTTTGTTGTTGTTGTTGGTCTTATACTCTCCTCCAACTTTGCCTTTCCTGTTTTTTCCTTTCTTCCTGCAGAACTCCCTTTAAAATTTCTTGAAGGGGAGGTTTCTTGTTGGTATACTCTTTCAGTTTCTGTTTGTCTGTGAATATTTTGAACTCTCCTTCATGTTTGAATGCTAGTTTAGCTGGATAGAGTATTCTTGGTTGGAAGTTTTTTTCCTTTAGTACCTTGACTATATCATACCACTGTCTTCTTGCCTCCATGGTTTCAGAAGAGAAATCAGCGCTTAATCTAATTGAGCTTCCCTTGTATGTGATGGTTTTCTTTTCTCTTGCTGCTTTTAGGATTTTCTCTTTGTCTTGAGCTTTGGATAATTTGATAAGTATATGTCTTGGGGTGGGCCTGTTGGGGTTTATGACTTGTGGAGTGCGCTGTGCTTCTTGGATATGTACATCTGTCTCTTTCAGTAGATTTGGGAAATTTTCAGCCATTATTTCCTGCAACACTCCTTCTGACCCCTTTCCCTTCTCTTCACCTTCTGGAATGCCTATAATACGTATGTTTGAGCGTTTTGCATTGTCATTCAGGTCCCTAAATCCTAATTGGATTTTTTCTCTCTTCTTATTGACCCCTTCTACTATCTGTTTGATTTCTGATGTACTGTCTTCCACATCACTAATTCTCTGCTCTGTCTCTTCTAGTCTGCTGATATTTGCTGCAAGTGTATTTTTGATTTCTTGAACTGTGGTGTTCATTCCCATCATATCTGTTATGTTTTTGCGTATGTCTGCAATTTCCCCTCCAAGTGATGTCTTCATGTTGTTAACCTCTTTCATTACTGCATCAAATTTGTCGGTGATAAATGTTCTGAGTTCTTTCATTGCTTGTGCCAAGTTTTGCTCCCCTTCGTGATTATTGGTTTGTTGATTGGATTCAGTCATGTTTTCCTGATTATTGGTTTGGTTTGTAGATTTTTGTTGCTTTCTGGTCATCTCTTTATTTTGACGAATTTAATCAGTTCCTTAGCTTCTTTGTCTGCTTCTGGAGGTTAATTAGTTGTTATTTTTGCATAGGTGTTATATCTTCTCTTTGTCACTTTTTTCTTCTTATTCAAGTTACTTGTTGTTGGTTAAGTTCACTTTAGAAGAAAATATTAGTGTTGGGGAAAGGCAATTGTGTCAGCAAGGGAAAAGTGTAAAGTAGTATTAGTAATGTATGTTAACAAAGCAAGAATATGAGATCTGGGAGGATGGAGGTTAGATTCATGTAGATTGTACAGAGTTATAGCTGTAGGTAGAGTACCTTTTATGAAGTAGATGACTGAACATGGGCGGAATATAGTATGAACTACAAATCTATTGTTTTCATGAGAGAGGGAAAAAGAAAAGAAAGGTAATAGTTTCAAGAGTGGATAACAGACAGAAAACAGAGCAAAGGTATTAGAAATTAAGAGTTAGACACTTTGTGGATCAAAGAATGGGAGGTGGGGGTTGGAATATAGTAGAGACAGTAGATGATAGTGGATATCAAGATGCAGGGGAAGGGGGATAGTGTAGGTAACCTAAATCAGTTCACACAGAAATGAGGCAGTGGAGGATGGGAAAACCCAGCAAATGTGAGGTGTTCCCTGTAGCACCTATTGTGTACTTGAATTAAAATAAAATAAGTGGAAAATGAGGGACAAGAGGGAAAGAGAAAACCGAAAAAAAGATAATTATAATAAAGAAAAAAAGAAAGACAAGAAGAAAGGAAGAAAGAAAAAGAGGATAAGCAAACAGCGGGGAACAGATAGGGGGAAGAGTGATACAGGTATACACGTGTCACATTTGCAACACTATCTAAAACAACAACCAAAAAAACCCCTAAATAACTGTATATATAAAAAAAAGGACTTTGGGGGACACGCTAGGAGAAAAGACTAGGGGATAATGCAATATTAGCAATCAGGGCGTCAAAAAGAGTAAAAAATAAGATAAAGTGAAAATAAAAACAAAACAATATGAACCAATATAGATAAAACACTCCAAAGCACTCAAGGATCCCAGGTAGACCCCAGAGCGTGATGGATTCAGGGGTGGAAAGTCTGAGACACTGAAGACTCAAGAGGTGTGAGTCTGGGGTGTGGACCGCCAGAGTCCAGGGGACCCAGACCTGGGAACCTCAAATCTGGTCCACGGAAAGCTTAGGAGCCCCGCAGTGCAACACAGTCCTCAGGGATCCCCGTAGCTGGGTGCCAGCCCCGTGGGGGAAGCCAGATCCGCGAATTCTAAATTGAATGTCTAATCCCTGAAATTCACCTACTCCTCAGGGTATCAGCCTTTGGACAGCTCGCTCCCTGTGCTCCCACGCAACGGCCACTTCAGGGCGCCTCTACACCACGGCCAGTTCAATGACCCAGATCCCAAGCCCCACCGGGTGGGGTGGGCTTCAGCTGGAAACGCGGAAAACAGACTCTAAGATCCGAAATCCCAAACTTCGCAAAATATTCCCCAATCAGCTTCCAGATGTGTCCTCCTCCCTCACTGCACCCTACAACAGTCTCCCAATTGTGTCCCCTTATTGCTCAAAATCCAATTCTGTTGCAGATCGGCAGCCGGACCTGTGGGGATGGGGCTCCAGGCGGAAGTGCTTCCCCCCCTGTCCGGCGACTAAAACATCCCCCGCTTCACAAGAAAACACCGTCTGTCTCCCCAAATCAATCTGCCAAGGAGTCTTGTCCCAACAATCCCCCACCAGCCAGCACAGTATCCGCGAATTTCTCAGCACCGCAAAGCCTCCAGAAAAAGGAAAAAAAAAAACAAAAACCCTGGCCGCCGCGGCTCCGGAGCTGCAAAAGCGCCCGCTACCGCGGCTCCGCCCACCCAAGGAGGGAACTTCCCGCGCCCAGCTGGGATCTCCGTTTATATATTATAGACGTATCCTCTCTGTTACCTTCCCACTGAATTGACGTCCAGACACCTTCCAACCAGCAAAAATCCCCGAAACAGCGCGGTCCTAAAGAGCCTTCATCGCTGCCCAGCCGCCCCCTGCAGAGACACTACCAGGCAAGCTCACGCAGCCACCATCTTGCCAGCCTCCTCTCCTGATTTAAAGTCTTGATATGAGGTTTCACTTTTCCTTTTTATGATGTTTCTGGCAATTCAGGACTCCTTACCCTTCCAAATGAATTTAATAATCATGTTTTCAATGTTTTTTTAAATACTGGTTTTATTTTTTTTTTGGATTGTATTAAATCTGTATATCAGTTTGAGTGGAATGAACATCTTAAAGCTATTTAGTCTTTCAATCCCTGAGCATCGAATATACTTCCAGTTGTTTAGGGGGTTAATGTTTTTTTATTTCTTTTAACATTGATTTGCAGTTTTCTGAATACAAGTGCTTTACATCATTGGTTAAGTTTATTCCTGACTATTTGAGTTTTATCTGTCATATTTTATTTTTACCATTCTTGTGACAATTTTAGTTACTTTTATTGATATAATCTTCATTTCTAGACTCTCCTCCAGGACTCTCTCTTCTGACTTTTATTTTCAGGCTCCGGCATGCTGGTTACTATTTCCTGAAATTCTAGTCTCTTGCTTAGACATTTTCTCAGTTTCAATTTATCTGTGAATATTCTAAATTCATCCTCATTTTTGAAAGACAGTCATGCTGGATATAATATTCTTGGCTGGAAGTTTTTCTCTTGTAATATCTTAAATATATCAGACCACTGTCTTCTTTCCTCTATGGTTTCTGGTGAGAAATCAGCAATGAATCTTATTGGATATCCCTTATATGTTATGCATTGTTTTTTTCTTGCTTCTCTGAGAATTCTTTGTCTTTGGCCTTTGACATTCTGATGAGTATATATATGTCTTGGAGTTGGTCTATTTGGAATTTTTTGGACAATAGTTCGTTGTGCTACTTGGACAGGGATATCTATGTCCTTCAATAATGTTGGGAAATTTTCTACCATTATTTCTTTAAATATTCCTTCTGCCCCTTTTCCCATCTCTTCTCCTTTTGGGACACCCATGGCATCTTTTTTTTTATTTTTTTTGCACCTCTTTTGCTGTCATTTTATTTCCCTGAGACTTTGTTCAATTTTTTCCATTCTTTTCTTCATCAGTTGTTTTGTACATTCACTTTCAGATGCCATTTGTTCTAGCTCATCAATCCTTTCTTCTGCCTCCTCAAATCTGCTATTATATGATTCCTATGTCTTTTTAATTTCATTTATTGCACCTTTCATTCCCATAAGATCTGCTCTTTTTCTATGTATTCTTTCAAATTCTTCTGTTTGCTCATCCACTGCCTTTTTAATCTCTTTAGACATCTCATTGAAGTTATTAAGGAGATTTGTTTGAACATCTATAATTAGTTGTCTCAACTCCTTTATGTCATCTGGAGGCTTATCTTTTTTCTTTAACTGGGCCATAGCTTTCTATTTCTTCATGTGGTATGTAATTTTTTGTTGGTGTCTTCACATCTGGCTTACTAAAGTATTTATTCTGGGTGCAGTTCTTCTCTTTAGTTTAGACCCTCCTATAGTTTCTCCCCTGCTGGTTGTGCAGTAGGAGGCAAGCATGTAGTTGGTGTTGTAAGCTGTGAAGGCTCAAGTTGCCCTCATTGCACCAGGGACCAATAAAGCTTCTTCCAACTTTCTCCTTTGCCAAGGGTAGTGACAGCATCACACTTAGTTGGAATAATCCACATGCAGGCCTTGACTGTAGTTGCCCAGAGAGACTGATGAAGCTTCACATCCCTTTCTCCCATGTCTGGTGCAGGGATGGAACTGCAGGTGTTGGCAGCCAACTATGCAGTGTGTGGCCAAGATGACTGCAGCTGCCCTGGTAGACTTCTGATTTTCATTCTATGCCAGTCAAAGTTACCTGCAGTTACCTATATATGCTGCTGCAGGTCTCCTCCCCACCAGAGGTGGGGCTAAAGCCTAGGCAGGCTGCAGGCTGATCTATGTGATAGAAACTGGTTCCTGCTGACACTGAGAGTTTCAGTCAGCCCAGCTTCTCCTCAGACTAGGGGCAGAGTCAGAATGGCAGCTACTTGCCCCTTTCTGACTTGGGCTGGTTCACATCCCCCTGTTCCCAGGTTTATCTCTTAGCCAGCCAAGTCTACCAATCAGTAACCAAAATGGGCAGCCAACAATCTCCTTCTCCCCTGTTTCTAGGAAATGGAGCTCCAATTCCCATCACAGAACAGCTCCTGGGGTGGCTCGTGCCTCCAGAGTAGAATAATCACCTGCCTTTAAAGCTTGGCTGGTAATTTCCTGGAAAGCCTGGCACAGGTCCCCACAGCTTTCTCCCTACTGGAAGTGACACCAGGACCTAGGCTAGACCTGCAGTATGATCTGGATGGGAAGAAGCTGGTCTCCACCAGCATTGGGATTTTTAGTCCACCTCACTTCCCCTCATGCCAGGCGCAGAGTTAAGATGGCATCTCCTGGCCTCCTTCTGACTTGGACAAGCTCAAGCATTAGCAGTTCCCAGGATTATACTGTAGCCCACTGAATTTCCTCATCAATAGCTGAAAATGGTGAACAACCGCCTCTTCCCCATTTTGGGGAAGTGGAGCTTTCGGTTCCAGCTGCAGAACAGCTCCTGATGTGGCGTGTGCCTCCAGTGGAGGACAGGCACCAGCCCCCGTGGTGTGGAGCACTCCACTTATGGGTCTTCTCTGCAGATGGACAGTCTCCTCCTCCCACTCTTTCAAAGATGTTGCAGGATGCTCTTCTGGTCTCCTGGAGCCCCCAAAATGTTTCTTCTACTAGCTCCAGAGAGATCTGGGTGTTTGCTAACTTCCCTGTCACAGGAGCCAACTCTAGAAGCTCCTTACTCTACTGCCATCTTGCTGGTTCTCCTCATTGTAGTTTTGATTTGCATTTTTATAGTAGTTAGTGATGTTGACCACCTTTACATGTGCTTTTTAGGTATTTGTATTTCTTCTTTGAAAAAGTGTCTATTCAAATCTCTTGTCCATTATTTAAATGTTTTTTTTGCCTTTTAATTTTTCTGATATAGGATTTCTTTATGTATGCTGGATATTAGGCTCCTACCATATATATATTTACCAAATATTTTTTCCCATTGGGTAGTGTGTCTTTTCATTTTTTGACAAAATCCTTTGAGGGATAAAACGTTTTAATTTTGAGGAGGTCCCAATTATCTATTTTTTCTCTTGCATCTTGTGGTTTGGGTGTGAATTTCATGAAGCCATTTCCTATTACAAAATCCTGTACATGCTTCCCTACATTGTCTTCCAAGTTGTTTTGGTCTTTTCTTATATAGAGTTATTTGATCCATCTTGAGTTAATTTTTATATATGGTGTGAGATGGTCTTCCTCTATCATTCTTTTGGATATGTTTTTCCAGTTCTCAAAGCAACACTTGTTGAAGATGTCATTCTGTCCCTGTTGAGTGGGGTTTGTGGCCTTGTTGAATATCAGTTGACTGTATACATGAGGATCTATACCAAAACTCTCAATTGAGTTCCATTGGTCAGTCTGTCTATCCTTGTGACAATACCATGCAGTTTTGACCACTGTAGCTTTGTAGTATGTTTTGAAGTTAGTGTGATTTCTCCAATTTCATTTTTCTTTTTTAGTATTTTGGGTCTCTTGACCTTCCAAATCAGATTTCATAGTTTTTTAAAAATTCAGTTGAAAGTGCTGTAGTGATTTTTATTGGGATTTTGTTAAATCTATAGATCATTTTGAGTAGGGTAGACATGGCAATGATGTTTAGTCTTCCTATATATTAACAGGGAATATTCTTCCATTTATTTAAGATTTATTTTATATCCTTTAATAGTGTTGTGTAATTTTCTGCATATAAATCATTTACATCTTTAGTTAAATTTATTCCTACATATTTGATTATTTTAGTTGCTAATGTAAATGAGATTTTTATCTTAATTTCCTCCCCAGATTTCTCATTATTCAGAAATGCTGTTTTTTGCACATTGATCTTATAACTTGTAACTTTACTGAATTGATGGATAAGTTATGGAAACATTGTTGTAGATTTCTCAGGACTTTCTATGTATAGGATTACATCTACAAATAGTGGAATTTTTACATCTCCCTTCCAATTTTGATGCCTTTTATATCCATTTCTTTCCTACCTGCAGAAGCAAGAACTTCAACACAATGTTAATAGAAGTAGTGAAAGTGGCCATCCTTGTCTTGTTTCTGGACTTACAGGGAAACATTTTAGGATTTCAACTTTAAATATGATGTTCGCTGTTCATATATCATATATGCCCTTTACTATGTTAAGGAAGTTTCCTTTACTAATATTCTTTGTAGTGCTTTAATCAGGAACCAGTGCTGTATTTTTTAATGCTTTTTTTTTTTGCATCTATAGAAATGATTGTGTTTTTTTTCTTTTGATCTTCCATGTGGTTTATTACATTGTTTGATATCCTTATGTTGTACCATCCTTGCATACCATGGATGACACTGACTTGGTCATAGTGTATAATTCATTTTTGTGTTGTTTAATATGATTAGCAATTATTTGGTGTGAATTTTAGAATCTAGGTTCATTAGAGAGATTGATCTGTAGTCTTCCTTTCTTGTGACATCTTTGGATATACCTTGGGCAGGTTAGATTCCCTGCAGTCTGCTGGAGTCCTAAGGATCAGTCGCCTGTCTCTGCCTCCTCTTTTACATAATACTTCTCCTTACCTAGGCAACTGGGCATGACAGCCTGCTTGAGGAGATCCCTGCCTCTGTGTCAAGTCAGGGCCCCTTCTGATATTCATGGGGGGCCCAACTGGCTAAACTTACCACAAAGTAACCACTCACCACATTCCCTGACTGCTCTTCCTCCCATGGAATCTGCCATCACATTCTATTCTGAGAAGGGAACCATCAGCTCCATCTAGGCTATGCACCATGAGTTTGCGGTATATGTGTCACTTCCAGTCACAGGGGAGTGTTACCCATGATTTTCCCCTGGCTTCTCTATATGTTCAGTACCCTCCTAGATGATTCAGAGTGGCATCCTATGAATATATATCCAAAGGACTTGGCAGGGAGGACGACGCCCATTCTCTTCTCAGATACATTTTGCTAGGTGTTCCACCCTCCCTTAATATCTCCACAATGGGGGATGGGTGCCCTTTCCAGCACCTGGGAGTTCAACAACACACAGTCTGCTGTTTCAGCCTCCTAATCTCTCCATGCCTCATTCTCCTGGGGACCCTGAAGCAGTGTACTGGTGTTCCTGTCCTCTGTAAGCCAAAGCAGATCCTGAAGGCAAACGCTGGCTCCCTTTTCATTGTTCTGGGGAGAACTGAGCCCTGTCTGCCTAATTCATCGATCATGTTCCCCCAGTGTCTTCTTAATATTCTTTATCTCTTTCTTCACTTCATTAAGTTGATTCATGTTATTTGTTTGGTCATAGTTGATTAATTTTCCAAGTTCTGTGTCTTTTCCTCTTTTTTAGTTTGTTCATTAGGCTGGGTCATGTCTTCCTGCTTCTTGATATGGTTTATAATTATAATTTTTTGCTGGTGTCTAGTTGTGTCTTTATCTTGATGGACTTACTTAGTTGATTAGCTTCTCTTTATTCTCTAGTGTTTATTTCTTTTTCTTTTATGTTAAGGGACCCATTTCACACTTGGTTTTGCTTATTCAATATTTTTGTTGTTGTCCGTGTTCCTCTAATAATTACTAATACCATAGAAAATTTTATAAAGGAAGAGAAAAAGAATAATAGTTAAAAACAAGATAAAAAAGGAACCATAAAAGAACCAGGAAGAATATGTAATAGGTGTGAAAAATCATAAAAAATAAAAAAGAATAAGAATAAAAAGGTGGAATAAAAAAATGAAACCAGAAAAAAAAATAGGATAAAATAAAAGACCAAGAAAATGAGAAGAAAGAAAATGAAAACCAAACAAGAGAAGGTGCAATGACAGGAAAGCAATGGAAGAAAGAAAAAAGAAAGAAAGAAAATAAAGAAACTAAGGAGAAAAAAGTGAAAAAGAGGGGAAAGAAAAAAACAGGAATAGCAGTCTTTCCTCTTGGGCCTCTAGTAGCCATCTCAGTCTGCCAATTCTCACCAAAGAATCAACTTGCAGCCCACTCTCCACATGCAAGGTCCCTGAATTTAGAGAATAAAATAAAGAATAAATAAATTATAAAACCTAAAAAAATCTCTTTACATAAGCTCACTGTCACAAGGTGCCAGTTGCGTACCTGACAGCCCTGTGGATCACTCTCTGGATCCCTTTTCTTCAGGGACCGTTGGCCATCTTACAGTGTGTGGGCTGCCTTTCCACTCTCCCTATCACTCAGGCAGTTTACGCTTTTTTAAAAAAGGAAGTACTGGGGATTGAACCAGTCCCTATTAAATATGAGACAGGTGTTCAATCATGGAACTACACCTGCTCCACTGTTTGGGTAGACTTTGAATGCTTGTCTGCTTCTCTCCACCCCCTTTTCCCTAAGGCCTGTTGGACTTCTGATAGCTTGTGGGCTGTCTATCCTGAGTTCCCTCTCTCCCTGGCTGTTAGGTGACTATCAGCCCAACCACTCTTTTTACCCAGTTCCTTTTTTTTTCTGGTAGGGTGAGTATGAAAGTGTAAATGAGCAGCTACCCCTTTCCCTCACTGTGGAGCTGCTTTGTGCTGGCTTACATCTTTTTTCCCAATATTCCACCCTCCATTTATCCCCTCATCCCCTACACATTCCTCCCTCTGAATTTGCTGGGTGCCAGTGCTACACCTGTTTTTCCTGCAGCTCCCTACTGGAAGTGTCACTTTCAACCTCCCCCTGCTGGGGTGGCTACAGGTGAGATTCAAAGCAGGGTCAACTGAACAAACTCAGAGAAGAGAAAGAACTCTGCCCTCCACCAGATCCATCTTCCTCCCTCAAAGGGAAGAGGAAATCCTTACCCCTTTCAGTTGGCCGTGGTGAGCCAAAGGTTTTACTGAAACTATTTGTCTTGAAGGTGGGGATAATTGCTTTCCTTAGATACTATGGTTTGTAACATAGCTTTTGCTTCACCTTTTTGTCTCTCTGTCCCTTTTTATTCTGGATGATGCTGAGAACTCTCCTGGTGTGCAGGAGAACTCAGACAAGTTTTTTTTTCCCTTTCTGCCTTTCTTCTGTGAGAGAGTTGAGCTCTACCTACCTACTCTGATGCCATCTTCTCAGAAGTTCTCCCCTATATTTTCTGTTTGCTTTTAATTTGCCTTTACAGATTTTAAATATTCCATTATTATCTCTAGCTGCATTTACCTATAGGACTAATTATGGGATGTCAGTCTCCCCAGAAAAAAATATCTGAATTCCATTTTTTTCTCAGTCAAAACAGGGCCAGAGACTCATGAAGTGAGTGTAGATGATTTACAAAATGCTGTGGGAGGAGACCTGGAAGGACATAAGCCTAGTCTTTTTTTTTTTTGGAACATTTTCTTTTTTTTTATTTTTTATTTTATTTTTTTAATTTTTTTAATGGTTTACATATGGTTTATTTTATTTTTTTTCTTTTTCCACCCCCCAGTTTTCCCTATTAACATTTTTTTAAAAATATTTATTTATTATTATTATTTTTTAATTGTCTTTGATGGCTCCCAGAAACTGTTTTCCTGACCTGGTCAGCAGATGGCAATCTTCATCCAACTGTTCAATGTAACATTCATTAACTGGCTTTTTAAATTTTCCACCAAATCTGCCCCTGCCAGGGATATGGTTGAGACAAAGGCTGTCAACATCTTTATGCAGGGTAGGATTAATCTGTTATGCAAATACCAGGCTCTTTGATATGAATTCTCTATTCAAGAGCCATCAGCTGTGCTGTCCGTACATCCCCCTTTTCTTTGGGAAGAGCTGCCCTTCAGCAAAATTTGAGCAGTTACTGTGTCTATAAAGCAGCCCATTTCCATCCCCTTCTGGTGGTGGGTTTGAGACAGATAGTGCTAGCTTTTGGTTTTGGATGGGTTGAAACTGTAGATCTTCTTGGTGTTGAATATGAGTACTCCAAATTCACTAATAAAAGCAACTATTGTTGCCTGGTTTTGTCTTCTTTTCTTGAGAAGGAACTACACTTTAGGAAATCCTGAGAAATTGGCCTCACTTCCTCCCCTTCCAGGGCCTGGGTTAAGCCAGAGCCTGCCAGGAGCTTTTGGCTGGGGAAGGTTGAAACTGTTGCACAGATCCTACACCAATGGACCTGAATTCTCTATTAAAAAGCTGGTAGTATACTGGACCCTGCTTCAGAAAACCCTGAGGAATTACTGTGTTTCTAAAATAGCCCCATTCACTCCCCTTCTGGAGACAGAGTTGAGAGTGTGGGTGCTGGCTGTTTTTTGTCTGAGGACTTTGAATTTGCTAATCAAGTCACAGTCAGTGTCTGGCTATGCCCTCTATCCTAATCTGGGGAAGGAGTACTTCTATATCCTGCCAGGGTGTGACTCCTGAGGCAGACTGCTATGCCAGTGGGGGATGAGTTCCTGTCTCTTGTGGAAAGATCTACTCACATATATTTTCCAAAGTTTATCAGTCTCTTCATTCTGCTCTTTCCTTGATGGTATATGGTGTATTACTCTGGTCTCCACATCTCCCCAAACAGTAGCTTCAGAAACTCACTGGATGATTACTAGCTGCCTTGGAGGATGACTTGAATCTTGGTGTTTTCTATTCTGTCATATTGGTTCCTCTCCATCTCTGTATAATTCTTTTTCTCTGAGAAGCGGATATGGCTCAACTGATAGAATGTCTTCCTACCACATGGAGGGTCCAGGGTTCAATACCCAGGGCCTCCTGGCCCATGTGGTGAGCTGGCCCATGCACAGTGCTGCTGCACACAATGAGTGCCATGCCTTACAGGGGGGCCCCCATGTAGGGGTTCCCCACGTGCAAAGAGTGTGCCCCACAAGGAGAGCCACCCCACGTGATAAAAGTGCAGCCTACCCAGGAGTGGTGTTGCATACATAGAGAGCTGATGCAGTAAGATGATGCAACAAAAAGAGATGCAGTTTCCCAGTGCCAATTAATGCAAGCAGACACAGAAGAACACACACAGTGAATGTAAAGAGAGAGCAGACAATGGGGGGGAAGGGGAGAGAAATAAATAAATGAATCTTTAACAAATTCTTTTTATCTGCTGTTGTATTCAATTTTCTAGTTTCTTAGTGAGGATTTTTGCATTTTCATTAATAAGAGGAATTGACTTGTAAGTTTCACTTTTCTTGTCAAAACTTTATCTGGTTTTGGTGTTAGATTGATTTTGGACTCATAGAATGAGGTAGGTAGTGTACACTCTGCTTTAAAGTTTGGAATAGTTTGAAAAAGGTTGGTATTAATTCTTCTTGGAATAATTGTTAGAATTCTCCTCTGATGCATGTCGAGTTCAAAGAGGGGGTAGAAGAGCCATGTGTAGGGAAACCACAACTGTGTCCAACTCTGTCACCCAGGGAAGCATAAATTATAAAATAGGGCCCACTGGCAGGGCACCAAACTCCTGAGCTGTCTGCTCTGACTATAGTGTCTGGATGTTTACAGAGCCCTCAGGAGTCCTGCTATTTGAGGGAATATTTAATTTGGCAGTGAATGAGTTGCTGCTGAGATGTGCATAACTGTAACCTCTGGAATGACCTCCCAACTCACTTTGAAGTCTCTTAGTCATATAAACTCATTTGTCTTTACAATTTCCCCATTTTGGTCAAGGTCTTTTTCCAAAAGCATTTCAAGCTTGTTAATAATCCCACAGTGCCAGGGATACTCAAGGAGTCATGTCCTACATTTGGGGAAAGTTATGAATTTATATACTGAGTTCAGCTTACAGAGAGGCCACATTTGAAAAAGTAGGCTTACAGGAGGTAATTCCAAGGCACCCTATAATAATAGGCTAAGTTTCAATTTCAAAAGTAAAGGTTCATAAGTACAGTCATCACAATCAAAGCACTGTCAGTCGTCCATCCTCCTTCAATAGTCACTTCTCCTATACTCTAGGGATTCTTTTTGTCCCAATAGAGAATTTGACAGGGCTCACCAGGATGGGAAATTGATATTCCTTTGGTTATTGTGTGACTCTTTACCCACCATGACAATACCCCATGAAAAGTTGAACACATTCATATGTCTTAAATGGTATGCTCCAAGTGAACCTCCTCCCATGCATTCACCATCTCTGACTCAACTACCAGTGATAATACCCTGTAGAATTGCAACCCTTCTGTGATCTGAAACTTCTTCAATAATTGAAGCCAATAAAATAATGAAATAAAATTAATAGGAAAATTACATGATAATGATAGTTGAAAAATAATGAATAAAATACAAAAAATGTTTGAAATAATAAGAAAATAGAAAATTAAAACAATTTTGACGTTATGAATTTCATCACTGTAAGATCTGTTGTTTTGTATGTACAGATATTTTCCTCCATTTATTCCCCCAGTGTCTTATTTCTTTTATTCATTTTTTAAAAAATATTACATTAAAAAAATATGAATTCCCATTCAACCCCACCACCCCCAACCCCGACTCCCCCCACAGCAACACTCTCTCCCATCATCATGACACAGTGTCTTATTTTTTATTTTGTTTTTGATGAAGCTTTAGGTTACAGAAAAGCCACATACAGAATATAGGTTATTTCCATATGCCCGATTTCCTCCCCCTTTCCCCTTTTACCCTGTTAATAATATTTTACATGTGAATGGTACTTTTGTTACTGTTGATGTACAAATATTGAAACATTGCTACTCAGCATGATTGATGATTTACATTTTGGTTTACCTTTTGGACAGTACACTTTTACAGATTTTGATGAAGAGTAATATGATCTGTATCTATCATTGCAAGATCATGTAGAACAATTCCATTGTCACAAAATATGTCCCATGTGCCATTTATTCTATACTTCCCCCTCCTTCCCCTTGGGACCCATGATAACTACCAAGATTAATTCATTGAAGGACAAGATTCATAGTTACTTGTAAAAACATTGATGGTTTGACATACTGGCTTGTCCACCTCGTTAAGGCACTGCCAATGCTCTCAAGAGTCTCTCACAGCTCTATTTGAGGTCATAGCAGAACTTCCCAGGATAGGAGTCCAATACCTTCCCGCTTAATATGTGAGTCTCCACACACGGATACAACCCACTATGACAAGATGCATGCTACACATTCCCTAGAGGTCTCTCCCAGGAGTGCCCTGTCCCACATGTCCCTCACATCCAACACTTTAATCAAGTAACTCTTTCCTGTCATATTGGGCAAAAGCACATTCCCAACAGTATAGTTTCAACCACATACCTACAAATCCCCATAGTTCACATGCTCCCTCCCTCAACCCTTCCACCAGTTCCATGGACAATCCAACCCACTCTCCTCATCCTGCCAAAATCTCAGAAGAGCACCACCCAGCTCAATAGCACCACTCCAATGCTGTTATGTCCATCAACTGCACAATCAAACCCTTCCACAGTACGATATATTTTGACCTGTTTGACATTGACTTTCAAACTTCTTCCTTTCTGTTTCCTGTAAGCTTATCTCCCAGACTCTAGCTTTGTGAGTCTGCTGAATTTGCTTAATTAATACCAGTGAGGTCATGTAATATTTGTTCTTTGGTGCCTGGCTTGATTCAATCAACATAGGATCTGCAAGATTCATCTGTGTTATCCCATGTGTTAATATTACATTCCTTCTTACAGTTGAGTAATATTCCATTGTATGTATATAACATGATTTGTTTATCCATTCATCTCTTGGTGGACATTTGGGTTATTTCCAATTTTTAGCAATTGGGAGTAATGCCACTATGAACATTGGTGTGCATATATCTCTTTGTGGCCCTTTATTCAATGCTTCTGGATATATACCTAGCAGTGTGATTGTTGAAACCTATGGAATCTCTATGGTTAGCTTCCAGATGATCAGCCAAACTGTCCTCCACAATGGCTGCATCAGTGTAGGGAAACATCTACAGGATGTTGAAATAGGAAATGGCTTCATGAATATCACACCAAAAGCACGAGCAGCAAAAGAACAAAGATAAATGGGACTTCCTGGAAATGAAAGCCTTCTGCACCTCAAAGGATTTTGTCATGAAAGTAAAAAGGGAACCCACACAATGGGAGAAAATATTTGGCAACCATATATCTGATAAGAGACTTCTAACTTGCATATATAAAGAACTCATATATCTTGAAAATTAAAAGATAAACAACCCATTTAAAAAATGGGGAAAAAATTAAACAGACACTTCTCCAAAGAAGAAATACAAATGGCTAAAAAGCACATGAAAAAATGCTCCAAATCTCTAGCTATCAGGGAAATGCAAATCAAAACTACAATGAGATACCATCTTACTCCCATAAGATTGGCAGCTATGAATACAAATGCTGGAGAAGATGTGAAGAAATGGGAATACTCATCCACTGCTGATGGGAATGCAGAAGGATCCAACCATTCTGGAGGACAGTTTGGCGGTTTCTCAAAAAACTAACCATAGATTGGCCATATGACCCAGCAATACCACTGCTGGGTATATACCCAGCAGAACTGAAAACAAGGACACAAACCGATATATGCACACCAATGTTCATAGCAGCATTGTTCACTATTGCCAAAAGTTGGAATCAACCCAAATGCCCATCAACAGATGAGTGGATCAATAAAATGTGGTATATACATACAATGGAATACTACTCGGCTTTAAGAACAAATACACTACAAACACACGTGATAACATGGATGAATCTTGAGAACCTTATGTTGTGTGAAGCAACCCAGGCATTGAAGGACAAATACTACATGACCTCAATGATATGAAATAAGCAAGCTGCCTCAGAGAGCTAGAGACTGGAAGATAGGCTTACAGGAAAACAGGGGGTGGAGGAAGGATGTGAGCTGACGTCTGCAGGGGTGGAATCTATGATGAGCTGGTGGTAAGTATGAGCACAAAGAAGAGATAAAATGGGGGCAAGGGGTTGCCTTTGGGTGGGGCTTTGTGGGTTTGAGGGGGGCTGGGGATGGGCGGAGGGGTAATATTGCCCAAAAAATTGGGGTAAGGGAGGGGCAACATACGAACATAGGAGAGTGTCAGGGGTTGGTTGAGAGTAAAATGCTGAGAAAACCGTATCAAAATATAATTAGGAGTGTTACCTGTTTAGGATGCTCGGAGGGGATGGTCTGATGCGGGACAGACTCCTGGGGAGTGTCTGAGGGCTCATTTTGCCAGGGTGGGTTGTACCATTTGGTAGAGACCCAAGTAGTGAGAGTGGGGGTGGACCCACATCCTGGGGAGGACTAATGCCATCAAATAGAGGGAACTGTATCTCTCGAGAGAAAGGGTGGCTCCCATATCATTAGGGCAGTTGAGCAAGTCAGGCCCTGAACACTGTTGCAAGTATCTCTGGACGTGGCTCCTCAGGAAATGGAGATTGGCTGTCGCTGTGGGCCCCAAGGAGAGGGGAAAATGGATGTTGAATGGATGGAACCAAGGTAAATGTGGGGGCAAGAGAGGAGTTTTGCAAGAGTACACAAGGATGAATATAAAACATGTAATATTACACCAAAAACATATAGGGGATGACAGACTAATAATGTAAACCATAATGTAAAACATAGGATAACTAAACAATTTAGAAAACACAATGGCTCCATCATTTTACATTCCCAACAGCAGTGAATAAGCATTTGTTGGGAGGTTTTTGATAACTGATTCAATCTCTTTACTAGTAATGGTCTGTGGAGGATTTCTCTTACTTTAGGGTATTTGTGTGTATTTAGGAATCTGTCCATTGCATCTAGGTTGTCTAATTTGTTGGAATATAGTTTTAAGATTATCTAATTATGATCTTTTTGTTTCCACAAGTTCAGTATTAATTTATACCCCTCATTTCTGATTTTATTTAGTTGTGTATTCTCTCATTTTTCTTCATCAGACTAGCTGTTTGCCAACTTTATTGATATTTCCAAAGAACCAACTTTTGTTTTGTTAATGCTTTTTATATATTTTTTTGTTCCCTATGTCGCTTATGTCTGCACTGATCTTTGCTATTTCCTTCCTTCTTCTGGCATTGAGAATGTATTATTCTTTTTCAAATTCCTTCAGTTGTGCAGTTATGTGTTTCAGATTATCTCTTTACTTATTTATTTATTTATTTTAAGTATACTTTTTATTTTTAAAGATAATTAGATTACATAAAATATTACATAAAAATATAAGGGATTCCCACATGCCCCACTCCCCACACCTCCCAGTTTACCCACATTAACAACTTCTTTTGTTAGTGTGGTACATTCATTGCAATTGATGAACACATTTTGGAACATTGCCACACAGCATGGATTATAGTTTATATTGTACTTTACACTCAACCCTCCATTCTGTAGGTTATGGCAGGACATATAATTTCCTGCATCTGGTTTTGCAATTTCATTCAGGACACTTCTAAGTCCCAAAAATCTCCCATATTACACCTCTTTTTCCTTTTCCCTGCCTTCAGCACATCCAGTGGCCACTGTTTCCACATCAATGATATAATTTCTTCCATTACTAGAATCACAATAATTCTTTAATACAATACCTGTAAGTCCACACTGGTCCATAATTCATTCACCAATTCTGAGGATTCTGGCATGGTGATGCCCACTCCTCCTCTAATTGAGAAGGGTCATTGAACGTATATGGATGATGGATGGGATTCCCTTGCTTGCAGTTGTAGACTCTCTTCATTCCTCATTGTGGTGGTTGTCAATGCTCACCTCCTTGTTAGTTGTTCTGGGTGAGTCCAGTGAACTGGAGAGTAGGTGTTGGAAAGTTGCTGAGTCTCAGGACCCAGCTGGCACATGGACAGCCCAGAGATTCATGTCTCTTGGACATACAACTACCAATTTCAGTGCCAAATATAGGTTTAATAAAAGCAACAGAAGAGATATGTTTAGAGAAGTCACATTTGAATCCAACTCTGTCACACTTGTGAGGACAAACATCAAAGTAGGGCACACTGGCAAGGCACCAAACCCCAGAGCTATCAGCCATGACTGTAGGACCTGGGTGTCTTCAGAGCCCTCAGGAACCCCACTATTTGGGGTAGTATCTACTTTGACTGTCTATGAGTCCTGCTAAGACATGCATAAGCATTACCTCTCTGATAACTTCCCAACACATTTTGAAGCCTCTTAGCCATATAACCTCATTTGTCTTTACCATTCCCCCTTTTATTCAAGGTGTTTTTCCAGTTGCATCACCAGATGCTGCTTGGTAGTTGTATTAGGCAGCAAAAGGGGTGCTGATGTGAAATACCAAAAGTCTGCCATGCATTATAGAGAGTATTTATTTGTTGTAGGAGCTTGCGGATATCAGGCCATAAAGTATAACTTAATTCCCTCACCAAAACCTATTTTCACGTGTTGGAGCAAGATTGCTTCCAGTGTCTGTGAGAGTTCAGGCTTCCTGGCTTCATCTCTTCTGGGGTCTTGCTTCTCCAGGCTCAGTGTTCCTCTTTCCCCAGGGCTTGCTTCTTCCTGGACTAAGGGTTCCTCTCTTTCTGGGGCTTGCTTCTCTTTCCTCTGTGTGCTTACTTCCCAGGACTCCAGCTTAAGGCTTAAGCATCAAACTCCAACAACAAAACTCCAACACCAAAGACCCTCAAACACTGTTCTTTGTCATGCCTTTTATCAGTGAATCCCCACCTACCAAGGTATGGGGACACAACATCCTACTGACATGGTCCAATCAAAGCCCTAATCATAATTTAATCATGCCCAGGTACAGAACTGTTTTCAAACATAATCCATATCTATTTTTGAAATTTATAACTATATAAAACTGCTACAGCCATTATCCCTACTGCTGTAATCAGTTCCAGGGAGGCTCAACCCTGGGAGACATCTCCCATGCTGGGGGGAAGGTAATGCTTTGTTGGCACATTTGAGTAACATGGAGGCTCTCAGGAGGTAACTTTTAGGCACCCTGCCGCACTAGGCTAAATTGCAGTTTCAAGAGAAAAAGGCTAACAAGCAAAGACATCAATATCAAGGGCTCATCAATGGACCATCCTTCTTCAATAGTCATTGCCCCTGTTCTTGTGGGATTGTTGCTGTTCCATTAGAGAATGTGGCAGAGCTCCACAACATGGGAATTCAGTATTCTTTCAGTTTTTGTGTGAATATCTACTCTCTGTGGCAATGCACCATGAGTATTTGTGCATATTTATATAACATATATCTGTCCATGTGAATGAACTTCCTCCCATGTATCTCCCATCACTGAAAACCGACACCAATGATCCTCCATTGCGATTGCTGTAACCATTCTGTGATATAAAACTTCTTCAAAAATGAAGCCAAGAATATTTCCAAAATGTATATGGTATTCCCCCATATTCTGTATGTAACTTTTCTATGATTTAAAACTTCTTTGAAGACATAATGAAAAAAAGTTAGACACTCAGGAAGACATGGAAGAAAATACCATTGTACATACAGGACAACAGTTATAGTGACAAAAGGGAAAATGTCAAAAAATTTAAATAATTTTATTTCTTTAAACCAGTTTTATAGTTTATTTATTTTGTGTTTTTCTAAATTATTATGTATTTTGTTTAATATGTTTAAACATATCATTACTATATCATTTTCCTTTTAATTGAGTTTGGCAGTATTCTTCTTTTTAAATGTAATTGTTTAGGGCTAAAATATCCTTTTCAGCACTGCCTTCACTGCATCTCACAAGTTTTCTTAAATTGTGTTTAAAAGGTATTTACTGATTACCTTTTACCGTAACAGTAGAAGGTATTTACTGATTTCACTACTGATTTCTTTTTTGACCCATTGAGTGTTTAAGTGTGTGTTATTTCATGTCCATATATTTGCAGATTTTACAGGGTTATGGCTGGTATTACATTGTGGTCTGAGAAGATACTTTGTAGCATTTCAAACTTACTATGTTTCTGTCAGATAGCATGTAATTGATCATGGAGAATGATCCATGTGTACTTGAGAAGAAATTGTATCTTGCTATTTTGGCATAAAATGGTCTGTATATTTCTGTTTATTCTAGTTCATTTATATTATTCAAGTTCTCTGTTTCTTTTTTCTTCTTCTTTATTTTCTTTTAATTGTTATACTCAAAAAATTTGAGGTCCCTATATGCCCCCCACACCACCCATACCACATCTCCCACATCAAGAAACTCTTCCATTATTGTAGCATATCCATGACATCCAGCAAATACATTCTGGAGAACTGCTGCAGCACAAGGATAGTGGTCCACATTGTAGTCCACACTCTCCAACAGTCCACGCAATGGGTCATGACAGGACACACGATGTCCAGCATCCATCCCTTCAGCACCAGCTAGGACAACTCTAAATCCTGAAAATGCTCCCACACAATATCTCTTCTTCCCTCTCCTGACCATCAGCAACCACCATGGCTACCCTCTCCACATCACTACTACAGTTTCTTCCCTTACTAATCACAATAGTTCCCCAGCAGAACACCAGTAAGTCCACTCTAATCCATAATCTATTCATCCATCTTGTGGACCTGGGATGGCTATGTCCAGTCCCCCTCTACATCAAGAGGGGGTTTAGACTGAAAGTGGGAAGATTGCATCCAGCATCCATGTGGAATCTGAGCCTCCTCTTGACATAGAGGTGCAATGGACACAACCAATCCAATGTCCACATAGAAAAGGTGGCATTGGATTGGGAAAAGTGGACATGGTGGCTGATGGGTATGGGGAAAGGCAGGAAGAGATGAGAGGTGGAGGCGTCTTTGGGACATGGAGCTGCCCTGGATGGTGCTGCAGGGGCAATCACTGGACATTGTAAATCCTCACAGGGCCCACTGGATGGAATGGGGGAGAGTATGGGCCATGATGTGGACCATTGACCATGAGGTGCAGAGGTGCCCAAAGATGTACTTACCAAATGCAATGGATATGTCATGATGATGGGAATGAGTGTTGCTGGGGGGGGGGGGGAGAGGTGGGGTGGGGGTGGTGGGGTTGAATGGGACCTCATATATATATATATATATTTTAATGTAATATTATTACAAAGTCAATAAAAAAAATTAAAAAAAATAAATAAATAAAACATAAAAAAAAGAGGGGGTTTAGAATCCATTAGGATGATGGATGCAATTCTTCTGCTTGCAGCTGTAGGCACTCTTGGCTCCCTGGTGTAGTGGTTGACCCCCTTCACCTCCCTGTCAGCTGGCCAGGGTAAGTCCAAGAAACCAGAGGGTAGGAGCTGCAAGTCTGCTGAGGCCCAGGGCCTGGCCATAACATGTACAGTTCAGAGATTCAGGTCTCCTAAGTATACACCAACCCAAATGCCAACCTCAGGTCCGGTAAATATAACAGAAGAGGCATGTGTAGAGAGGTTATATCTGAGTCCAACTCCATCACACTCAGGAGCACAAATTCCAAAGTAGGACCAACTGACATGGCCTTCAACTCCAGAGCCATCTGCCATGACCATAGACCCCGTGGGTTGATGCAGCCCTCAGGAGAACCAGCACCTGGGTTTCCATCTACCTTGGCTGTCTCTGGTATCCTGCTGAGGCTTACATAAGCATCACCCCTGATGATGTCCCAGCTCTTTTTTGGAGACTCTTAGCCATATAAACTCACTTGTCCTTTCCATTTCCCCCTTTTTATCCAAAGCCAAAAGACAGTTTTTAACACCTGCTTTTACATGTACGTTGTGATATTCTGCCTGTCTGACTTGACCTCTTTGTTCGTGGTCTTTTTGTAGTTACATTATCAGCTGGTGCTTGGTAGTAATCCCATGGTGCCAGAGAGGCTCATCCCCGGGAGTCATTTCCCATGCTGGGGGGAAGGGTGATGCATCTACATGCTGAGTTTGGCTTAGAGAGTGGCCTCATATGAGCAACATGGAGGCTCTCAGAAGGTAACTCTTAGCCACCTCAGAGCTATAGGCCTAGTTCATATTTCTGGCACACAGACCCATAATTGGAGCCATCAGTATCAAGGGCTCATCATTGGACCATCCAACTTTATTGGTCTTTGCCATTGCACTTGGGGGATTGTTGTTCCATGGGGGAATGTGATAGAGCTCTCTTGGTCAGGAATTCAGCACTCTCTCATCTGTTGTTTCCAACTGAAACCACTATCAAAATATCCAAACCTTTCTATGTACCCTGTATACATGCCCTGGAGAACTCCCTCCCACCAATGTTGCCCCCACCAATGACAACCCACACAAGTGCTCCTCCTCTGCCATAGTTGAACCTCTCTGTAGTACAAAAATTCTTCAAAAAGGAAGCCCAATATATTGCCACATTCCATTAATAGAAAAATGAAATAAAACGATGAGTTTAAAGGTTAGATATAGAATACATAGACATTTTGAAAAATTAAATAGAAGAAAAATAAATTGGGGTATAAAAGCAATGAAAAAATGAAAAAGCTTTGTTTTTGACATTTTGCCTTCCATCACTGCTACAGGTCTTGCCCTGTATGTACAGTGGCAAGGCAAATTCTTCCATGTCTTCCTCAGTGTCTAACTCCTTTTTTCCCCCTGATTAAGTTTCTAGTGACACAAGTTTTAGGTCACAGCAATTCACATATACAAAATATGGTACCCCCAGATGTCCACCCTCAAACCCTTTGTCCCTTCACCAACAGTGATCTTTTCACATGTTCATATTATATTTTCTGCAGCTAACATACAGGTATTGAAACAGTAACTCTCAAACATGGTTCCATTTGAGTTTACATTATGGTTTATATTTCTGACTACACAATTTTCTAAATTTTTAGTTATCTTATGTTTTCCATTATGGTTTACATTTTAGCCGATAGACTTGTATACATTTTTGGTGTAATTTTACATGACCTATATCCATCATGGCATGATCTTGTGGAACAATTCCATTGCCCCACATTTTCCCTGATTCCATGTATTCAATACCGCTTTCCCCTCCCCTCAGGGTCCACCATGACAATCAATCTTCATTATTTGAGGGACCATATTCAGAGATTTTTGCAAAAATTTTGAGGGCTTGACATACTTGACTTCCCTAACCTATTGGGGGACACTGACTCTCAAGAGATACAATTACCTCTGTTTGAGTACATCAGTTCTCCCCAGAATGTGGATATACCTTGACTCAAATTGTGTGGGTCTCCACACAATGATATAATCCACTATGAAAAAATGAGCACTTCCATACTCCCCAGAAGCTTGTCCTGTGTCAGATGCCCCCCTTAAGCATCCTAAGCAGACAATCTTCCATACTACATTCTCTAAAGAGTTTTATCTGCACCACAATTTCGACCACATACCTAACAATCTCTGATGATCAAATATTCCCCTCACCCTCTCAACAATTTCTTGGGCAATCTGACCCACCCTCCCATCCCTAGTTCCCCTAACCCATGCAACCCCACCAAAAGTTATCCCTATGCCCCCATTTTATCCCTTTCCTGTACAAATACTTACCTCCCACTTATCATAGATTTCACCCAAGTTGCTCTCAGCTCACAACCTTCCTCTGCCCTCCATCTACTGTAAAGTTTATCATCCAGTCTCTATCTCTCTGAGACAGCTTGGTTTACTTATTTCATATCAGAGAGATCATGTAGTATTTGTCTTTCAATGTCTGGGTTGCTTCACTCAACATAAGTTTCTCAAGATTCATTCATGTTATCACATGTGTTTGTACTGTATTTGTTCCTATATCTCAATAGTATTCCATTGTATGCATATACCACATTTTATTTATCCATTCATCTTTTGATGGGCATTTGGGTTGATTCCAACTTTTGGCAATAGTGAATAGTGCTGCTATGAACATAGGTGTGCATATATCAGTTTGTGTCCTTGTTTTCAGTTCTGATGAGTATATACCCAGCAGTGGAATTGCTGGGTCGTATGGCAAAACTATAGCTAGTTTTTTGAGAAACTGCAAAACTGTCCTCCAGATTGGCTGGATCCTACTGCATTCACACCAGCAGTGGATGAGTTTTCCCATTCTTCCACATCTTCTACAACATTAGTAGTCTTCTGATTTTTTGACAGCAACCTGGGAGTAAGATTGTATCTAAATGATGTTTTGATTTGCATTATCCTAATACATAGGGATTTTAATATTTTTTCATGTGTTTTTTAGCCATTTGTATACCATCTTTGGAGAAGTGTCTCTTCAAATCCTTTTCCAAATTATTAAATGGCCCCTTTGTCTTTTTATATTCAAGATATAGGTTTTATTTTATACATGCAAGATAAAGGTCTCTGATCAATATATATGATTACCAAATATTTTCTCCCATTGTGTAGGCTCTCTTTTCACTTTTCTGACAAACTCCTTTGAAGTGCAAAAGGCTTTAATTTTGAAGAAGTCCCATTTATCTATTTGTTTTTTTGCTGCTAGTGCTTTTGGTGAGAAGTTCATGAAGCCATATCCTATTACAAAGTCCTTTAGATGCTTTCCTACTTTTCTTTCCAACGTCTTTATATTCTTGGGTCTTATTTTTAGGTTCTTGATCCATCTTGAGTTGATTTTTGTATAAGGTGTAAGTTGTTAATCCTCTTCCATTCTTTTACATATGAATATCCTGTTATCTAGGCACCATTTGTTGTAGAGGCCATTCTCTCCCAGTTGAGAGTGTTTGATAGCCTTGTCTATTACCATATGGCTGTTTATATGAGGATTTATATCAGAGCTCTCAATTCGGTTTAATTGGCCAATGTCTATCCTTCTGCCAATACCATGCTGTTTTCACTACTATAGTTTTGTAGTATGTTTTGAAGTCAGGTAGTGTGATTCCTCCAATTTCATTTTTCTTTTTTCAAAATGTCTTTGGCTATTTGGAGCCTCTTTCCTTTCCAAATAAATTTCATAGTTAGTTTCTCTAGTTCATTAAAGAATGCTCTGATGATTTTTTTTGGATTGCATTGAGTCTGTAGATTGGTATTGGTAGGATAGACATCTTAATAAAATTTAGTCTTCCTATTCATGAACAGGGAATATTCTTACATTTATTTAGGTCTTTTTTGATTTCCTTGAACAGTGCTGGTTAGTTTTCTGTGTATAAGTCTTTTATCTCTTTAGTTAAATTTATTCCTAGGTACTTCATTTTTTGTTTACTATTGTGAATGGTATTTGATTCTTGATTTACTCCTCAGATTGCTCATTATTGGTGTAGAGAAATGCTACTGAATTTTGTGATTTATCTTGTAATCTATGAATTTGCTGAACTCATTTATAAGTTCTAGAACCTTTATTGTAGACTTCTCAGGGTATTCTATGTATAGGATCTTATCATCTACAAACAGTGAAATTTTCACTTCTTTTCAAATTTGGATGCCTTTAATGTCTGGTTCTTGCCTCACTGCTCAAACAAGTACATCTAAGTCGATGTTAAATAGGAGTGGTGATCGTGGGCATCCGTTTCTTGGTGCTGATCTTAGGGGGAAAGATTTTATGATTTCACCATTGTATGTCATATTACTCTCAGTTTTTCATATATACTCTTTTTCATGTGCAGAATGTTTCATTCTACTCTGAACTTTTGCAGTGTTTTTATCAAGAAATGGTGCTGTATTTTGTCAAATGCTTTTTCTGTATCTACAGATAAGATCATGTGATTTTTTTCCTTCAATCTGTTTATGTGGTGTATTACTTAATTGATTTTCTTATGTTGAACCATCCTTTCATACCATGAATGAACCCCACTTGGTCATGGTACATAATTTTTTAAATGTGTTGTTGAATATGATTAGCAAGTGTTTTGCTGAGGATTTTTGCATCATTTCATTAGAGTGATTGTTCTGTAATTTTCATTTCTTGTCGTGTCTTTATTTGGCTTTGGTACTAGAGTAATGTTGGCATCATAGAATGAGTTAGGCAGTGTTTCTTCTATTTCAATTTTTAGGAAGAGTTTAAGCAAGATTGTTGTTAGTTCTTTCTGGAATGTTTTGTAGAATTCACCTGTGGAGCTGTCTGCCACAGCACTCTTTTTTATTGGAAGGTTTTTAATGACTGATTCTATCTCTTTCCTTTGATTGGTTTGTTGAGATCGTCAGCTACTCCTTTTGTCAATGTAGGCTGCTTATGTGTTTCTAGGAATTTGTCCATTTGGCTTAAATTGTTGTTTTTGATGGAATATAGTTTTTCAATGTATCCTCTCATGATAGAATTTATTTCTGTGAGATCAGTGGTGATATCTCCTTTCTCATTTCTAATTTTGTGTATTTGCAAAATCTCCCTTTTTTTCTTTGTTAATCTAGCTAAGGGTTTGTCAATTTTATTGATTTTCTCAAAGAACCAGATCTTATTTTTTTCAAGTGCTTTCTTATTTTCCATTTCATTTAGTTGTTCTCTGATCTTTGTTATTTCTTTCTTTCTTATTCCTTTGGGGTTAGTTTTTTTTTTTTAAACTAATTCCTCCAAGTGTGCATTTACTTCTCCAACTTTAGCTGTTTCTTCTTTCTTGATGTGTGAATTTATGGTTATAAATTTCCCTCTCAGAGTCTGGAGGCTGGCAGAAGGTTTGCCCTCATGCACAACTGAGCAGAGTCAGAGAGACAGATAAAGCAGATACAACCCCCAGATATTGGTTCCTTTGAGGGCTAAAGAGACCCATGGGAGTTATGGTCATGGCCGATGGGGTTAACTACCAGGGCAGATGGCCCCTCTTTGGAAATGGTGTTTATGTGTGATGAATCTGGACTCAGATGGGATCTCCCTTCATAAGACTTTCATGCTAATGTGCTGGAGGTGCAGTTAATGTTGGGGTTTAAGATATATTTAGGGGATTTGAATCTCTGGACTGACAATGTGATAGCCAGATCCTGAGCCTCAACAGACTCCAGCACCTACAATCTGATTTATTGGACTTACCACACTCAGCTAAGATGGAGGTGAAGAAGGACAACCACCACACCATGGAGCCTAGAGTGATTACAACTGAAAATGGGAGGATTGCATCCAGCATCCAGGTGGAATCTGAGCCTCCTCTTGCCATAAAGGTGCAATGGACACAACCAATCCAGTGTCCACATAGAAGAGGTGGCATTGGATTGGGAAAAGTGGACATAATGGACAAAGGGTATGGGGAAAGGCAGGAAGAGATGAGAGGTGGAGGCGTCTTCGGGACATGGAGCTGCCCTGGATGGTGCTTCAGAGGTAATCACCGGACATTGTAAATCCTCACAGGGCCTACATGATGGAATAGAGGAGAGTATGGGCCATGATGTGAACCAATGTATATGAGGTGCAGAGGTGCCCAAAGATGTACTTACCAAATCCAATGGATGTGTCATGATGATGGGAACGAGTGTTGTTGGGGGGGGGGGAGAGGGGGGGTGGGGGGGGTGGGGTTGAATGGGACCTCACATATATATTTTTAATGTAATATTATTACAAAGTCAATAAAAAATAAAAAAATTAAAAAAAAAATTTCCCTCTCATTACTGCTTTTGCTGCATCCTATAAATTTGGATATGTTGTGTTATCATTTTCATTAGATTCAAAGTAGTTATTAATTTCTTTTGAGATTTCATCCTTGACTCACTGTTTTCCTAAGAGTGTGTTGTTTAACTTCCAAACTTGGTGCCAAATCTGGGTCTCTGGCCTTTGCAGATTTCCAACTTTTTCCACTGTGGTCAGAGAAATTATTTTGTATGATTTCTATCTTTCTGAATTCATTGAGGTTTTTTCTGTTGCCTAGCATGTGGTATATCTTGGAGAATGATACATGTGCAATTGAGAAGAATTTATATTTGTGTGTAATGTACTGTATATGTATATCAGGGCCAGTTCCTCTAATATATTGTTCAAAGTCTTTGTTTCATATTGCTGCTCTTTTGAGATATTCTGTCCAAAGTTAATAGTGGTGTATTTAATTCTCCCACTATAATTATAGAGGCTTCTCTTCCATCACTTAGTTTTTCCAGCGTTTGCCTGATGTATTTGGAGACACCTTGTTAGGAACATAAATGTTTATGATTGTTTTTTCTTCTTGAAAGATAATCCCTTTCATTAATATGTAGTGTCCATCTTTGTCTCTCACAATTGTTTTTGCATTTAAAGACTATTTTGTCTGATATTAATATAGCTACTGCCCTTTTTTGGTTATTTGCTTGTAAGATTATTTTCTAGCCATTCTTTTTCAAACTCCTTGAATCCCTGTGTCTAAGATGTGTTTCTTGCAGACAGCATATAGATGGGTCTTATTTCCTTATCCAATCTTTCAGTCTGAGTTTCTTGACATGTGAGTTTAGTCCATTGACATTCAGTATTATTGCTTTCAAGGAATTACTTATATTAGTCATATTTTCTTTGGATTTGTGTTTTTCATATTCATTTTTATTTTTTTCTTCTGTTTTTGTCTTTTTAGTTGCTCTTACACAGTCCTCCAACTCTGTCTTTCTTGTTTTTTCTTTCTTCCCGGAGAACTCCCTTTAGTTTTTCTTCAAGGGCAGGATTCTTTTTGGCATACTCTCTTAGTTTCTGTTTATCTGTGAATATTTTGAACTCTCCATCATTTTTGAATGCTAACTTTGCAGGATAGAGTATTCTCGGTTGGAATTTTTTTTCTTTTAGTATCTTGACTATGTCATACCACTGTCTTCCCTCCATGGTTTCTTATGAGAAATCAGCCCTTAATCTCATGGAGCTTCCTTTGCATGTGATGGTTCTCTTTTCTCTTGCTCCTTTTAGTATTGTCTCTTTGTCTTCAACATTGGATAACTTGACAAGGGTACGTCTTGGGGTAGGCCAGTTGGGATTTATTCTGTTTGTGGTGTGTTCTGCTTCCTGTACATGTACATCCATCTCCCTCAAGAGGTTTGTGAAACTTTCTGGCATTATTTCCTCCAACACCCCTACTGTCCCCTTTCCTTTCTCTTCTCCTTCAGGGATGCTTATAATATGTATGTTTGCATGTTTTACATTGTCATTAAGGTCCCTATCCCCTGCTGGATTTTTTCTATCCTTTTATCAACCAGTTTTCCTCTCTGTTTGATTTCAGATGTACTGTCTTCCAAATCACTTAATCTCTCCTCTGCCTCCTTGATTCTACTGTTATCTGCTGAGAGTGTATTTTTGATTTCTTAATTGTGCTGTTCAATACCATCATATCCATAATTTTTTGTGTATGATTGCAATTTCTTCTGCATTCTCTCCAATTGTTTTCTTCATATCCTTCATCTCTTCCTTCACCTCACCAAATTGGTTCCTATTATATGCTTTGAGATCTTTAGTTATTTGTTCAATGCTCTGTTCCTCTTCCTGTTTTTCTGTTTGTTCTTTGGATTCAGTTATGTTTTCCTGAGTTTTTGTTTAGTTTGTAGGTTTTTTTGATGCTGTGTGGTCATCATTTTAACTTGACGGTTTTAGTCAGTTGCTTAGCTTTTTTGTCTAGTTTGAAGTTTAATTGGTTGTTGTTTTTGTGTGTTTTTTAAGTCTTTTCTTTGTCACTTTGTTTTCTTATTCTATTTCCTTTTTGTTGGATAAGTTCACTTGAAGGAAAATATTAGGGCCAGAGAAAGCAAAAGGAGTAAGGAAAGAAAATGAATAAGAGTAGTATTGATAGTAAATATTAACAGTGGAACCATGTGAGATATAGGAGAATGAATGTTAGACTTTTGTAAGGTATGTTGAGCTATAACTGTAAGAAAAGTAGAGTACATAAAAATATGAATATTTGGAGGAATGAAGTATGAATTAAAAGGCCTGTGTGTTAAGGAGAATGGGAAAGAGAAAAGAGAGGACAATACTATAAGGAGTGAATATAAGGCAGAAAACAAACAAGGGTATTAGTAGTAAAAAGTCAGAAAAACCGGGGGGCAAACAAAGAAAGGTGTAATGTAAGAGAAACAATCAATGTTGGAGGATAGAAAGATGTAGAGGAAAGGGAATAGTGTTGGTGGCTAAAATCAATACACACAGAAAAGAGTAAATGGAGGATGAGGAAATACAGGAAATGTGAATCTCTCCTTGCAGCATCTAATGTAAGAAAAATATTAAAGGAGAGAACAAAAGAAAGAAAAAAAGGGACCAAATGGAGTGGGGAATTAAGCAGAAAAATGAAAAAGAGAAAAAAAAGAAAGAAAAAGGGCCTTGGAGGGATAAATAGGAAGGAAAAACAAGGAAAACCCAACCAAATACTAGAGAAAGTTTCAAGCAAGGAATTCTGTTTGTAGTTAAATAAAGCGCTTAGGGATCTGACATCCCCTGTTTTCTCCCTTCCTCACTTCCCTCTCTCCCAGGCAGCAGGAAAGCTGCCTGGGAGATCTGGTAGGAGATTCAAGTGGGTCCATGTTGAATCAGCTCTGCACAGAAAACAATGACTCTTAATTTCCAGAGAAAGAGCACTCACACCTCATCAGGAACCCCAAGTATGCTATTGGGGGCTTGGAAAGCACTTTCTAAAGTCCCTCTCCTTTAGGTGTGCTATGAGAAGGTTTTTTGATTTTCCGACTGCACCTTCGCCCAGGCCAAGTTTCCTATCCCAGGGTATTTAGGTGAATCAGGCTTTCTCAGTAGATTCACTACTCCTCTCTTCCCAGACTCTCCCCAATCCAGCCGGTATGCTCTTCCAAGAGCAAAAAGAGAAAAAAAGAAAAGGAAAAAGGGTGGGGGGAACACCAGATAATTGAACCCACACTAGCCAGGCCCCCCTACTGCACTCCCTACCAAATCCCTCCCACTCACGGAGTCAGTCCAAAACCGGACGTCTAAGGCAATCCTGGAACTCTGGGAGCGCTGGACTTGGGGAAGGGAAGTCCAGGACTCTGCAGACCCAGGGCACGTAGGTCTGTGGAACACAGGCTATGGGGACTCAAGGGACACTGACCTGCGGACGATGCATCCAGGGACCAGAGTGCCCAGGAAAGCCACTGCACAACCAACAGTTCTCAGGAAACACCGTAGCTGTCAGCACCAGGCAGAAGGGTCCTGCCAGTCCGCAGCTTCCAACCTCTGTACTTGTAAGCCACAATTGTACCTTCAGCAAGCACCACCTCTGCCACTCTCTCTCCAAATCAATGTCCACACATCCTCCACCATCCAAGCTCCCAAGACAGCCCACTCTGGCAAGACTCCAACCCCACTCAGCCATCTCTTCACAGGAGAGAATTTCATGAAGCCATCTTCTATTACAAGTTCCTGTAAATGCTTCTCTATATTGTCTTGGGTCTTATATTTTGACCTTTGATCTATCTTCAATTGATTTCTGTATAAGATGTGAGATTGTATTCCTCTCATTCCATATATATATAGATATCCAGTTCTTCAAGCTCCATTTCTTGACCATTCTTTACCAGTTGAGTGGGCTTGGTGGCTTTATTCAATATCAAATGACCATAAATGCAAGGATCTATATCAGAGCTCTCATTTTGGTTCCATTGGTCAGTATGTCTATCCTTATGCCAATACCATGCTGTATTGAGCAATATACATTTCTAGTGTGATTTAAAACCAGGTAGTGTAATACCTCCAATTTCATTTTTCTTTTTAAATATTTCTTTGTCTATTCTGAACATTTTTTCCTTCAAATAAATTTCATAGTTTTTCCCCTTCATTAAATCATGCTGTGATGATTTTTATTGAGATTTCATTTTATCTGTTCATCAGTTTGGGTAGAATATACTTCTTAGTGATATTTAGACTTCCTATCCAAGAGCAGGGAATATTTTTCCATTTATTTAAGCCTTCTTTGATTTCCTTTGACAGTTTTGTGAAATGTTTCATGTATGCATCTGGATATACAGTACAACTTTTAGGATTGATATTTTATGTGCAATTGTTTTGCCTCCTGGAGAAACTTCCTTTTCTCTGTTCCTTCTTCAGGAATCCTAATCTGTTCTGTTTGTTTTTGTGCATAAATTTCTCTCCAATTATTATGTTTTGTTTAACTTCTCTCCAACATGCAGTGCCCCCATCCTGCTTTTAGGAAGTTCAGTTTCATCCTTTTATTTTCTGTGAAGCTTTTCAGCCTCCAATTACTTCCCTATTTGGATATCCCAAGCTAGATGGGATCAATGTTCAAAAAGGCCCTTTTTTTTTCATTTAGCGTATTGAGCAGTCAGAAATAGGGTTGAGTGTGTGGACTTCATGGCAACAATTTTGCCTTTGTTCTCTTTTATTTCCTAGTGATCCCTTTGTATGCAAGCTCTCACCATCTATTTGTGTTATACTCTTGATTTCTGCAAACTTATGTCTCTGTGTCTGGATATGTGTGGCATTTTTAATGACTGCTGTAAAAGGTACAATGATCTGAATTCATGACAGGAGACATGACAGGAGATCCATCATCATTCCTGCCTCTATTGTGGCTCTTTAGTAGTGTGGTTCCAAGTGCAAGGGAAGTGTACAGATTGGCAGGTCTGGGTCATAGATTTCGTTCCTTTTTGGTGTTTTTTTCCTTTTTTCTTCAATTCAGCTTTTGTGAATTCCTTCTTCAGTCTCTATTGTCCTACAGAGTTCCAAGCAAGTGTGAATTCCTTTTATCAGTTAATTCTAAGGGAAGAATTTTCCAGAAGATTCAATATGTCACCATGTTGATTATATCACTCTCCAATTTCATTTTTTTGCCTAAATGGATAAATTATTGCCCCATCATTTATTGAAAAGACTATCTTACAATGCTACCATTGCATAAATCAAAGGGCCCTTTACACATTATGTTTCTGGATTCTCAATTCTCCCCCAGTGGTCTAATTTTATATTTTGTTCTTTTCATTACTATGACTTTATAAATCTTATTAAAAAACCTGTCTTATTTGTTCTTCTTCCTAAGGATGTCTTGCTTATTTTCAATCTTTTCTGTGCTCCCATATACATTTTTAAATAACCTTGTCAATTTTAACAAAAATGACATTGTGATATTGATTTGAGATTGCATTGAATTTAAACATATTTTGACCCTATTGATTCTTCTGATGCATAAGCATGATATTTTTGTATATATTTAGGCATTGTTTAATCTTTTTCAATAAAATTTTAGTTCTTTATATAGGATTGTTTCACATTGTTGCTATTTAATAAGGTACTCTTACAAATATTTTCTCTACATTTGTTGCCATTGTTTAGAAAACAAATGATTTTTTCAGTTTGTTGTTTTGTTTCCAGCTACATTGCTAAATTTATTAATTTTAACACATTATATATTGATTCTGTTTGGTATTATAGGAACACAATGACATGCCCTAGGAATAGAAATAGTTTTATTTTTTTCAAATCTGTGGAATATTGAATTATTGTTTCCAATCATTCACCATCTCAATGCAGTAAGATTATATAACTCAGACCAATGTCATGAGACTAGTTTGTAGATTCCTTTCTATCCACTAATACCTGTGGGGAGGTGGTAATTCTCACATTAATTATTTGGGAATAGGATATGTAACGTGCTTTGTTTAATGGAATGTGAAAGGATGTGATGTTTTTCATGTATGAAGAGTAGCTTTGAATCCCATCTAATAGTTTGGCTTAGGCTTTCTTGCTCCCATGTGCTTTTCTTGCTCAGAGAATATTACTTTCCTAATGAGGAATGGTGCTTTAGTTTGGAATTAAAAATATGAGACAAGGGAAGCCAAGTAGTACTGAATAGCACTGTGTTATTTCAGAATTCTCAGGTAACATGAGCAAGAAATAAATGTTTATTGTTTTGATCCACTGAAATGTTAGAGTTGTTATCAAAGAAGACGCTGAAGGAAAATGATACTTATATATTTTATTTATGTTCTTATGAAGCTATTGCATTTCTTTTCCAAATTTGCCCTTCTACAGTCATCTCTGGATGGTGTGGCTGAAACTCTGCATTGTGTATTTCTACTTTGTAACCTGGTTCTGCATTAGCTCTCTCCAAAAGTGGACACTAAAGGAAGATTTTTAAGGCTGGAGAAGGAATTTGTTCAATTTCTTTTCCTGTCAGTACCAATCCAGCAATGGCCATTCCCCTTATCAGTGATATTTCATTTCATTTTCAGTTGGTTCCAGTTTCCATTATTTATCCATATTCCCATAAACAAACTCTGTTTTTTCATAAAAAGCAATGTAGTAACCTCCACTCATGTGTCTGAGCCTCAGCTCCATGAGCTTCTCTCCAAGATCTGAGTACTGTCACTAACTAAGCAACATCTTCTCCTAGTATTTTAGGTCCCAGCTCCTCAGGGGTTCTCTTCAAACTTCTAGTTCTTATGACCTTGATTTCTTCTCTTTGTTTACACAGTCTTAGGTGTCTTATGTATTCCTGAAGTTATTATCTCATATTACCTCAGTACTCCTTGTTTGCATTGAAAGTTTTCTAATACCTATTTTACAATTTCACAGTATTAAATTATTTCTATTAACTTTTTCTTGAGTTAACACATTGGATAAGAACTCTTACTATATGGCTAAATAAATGAGGTGGTCTTGGGCATCTGTGCCTTGTTCTTATCTCAAATTAAGAAAATATATGCAAAAAAAGCATTTGTTTTTAAAGAAATTTTAGATTACATAAATTTTGCATCATAAATATAGGAGATTCCTGTATTATTCACCCCTTTCCCCTCCCACACTTTCCCACATAACAACATCTTTCATTAGTGTGGTGCATTTGTTATTATTGATGAACATGTATTGAAACATTGTGCTAGCCAAGGACTATAATTTACATTATAGTTTACAGTTTACACCACACAATTTTATAGGTTTTGACAAAATGTATCCATCATTGCAATCTCATTCAGAACAGCCAGTCACTGAAGGACAAATATTACATGACATCAATCATAAGAGCTAAGCATATTGAGCAGAATCACAGAAATAGGGTCTGGATGATATGCTATCAGGAGACAAAAAAAGAATTAGAATGTGGTGAGCTGATACTCAATATGGGCAAATCAATGATAAGGTGGAAAGGGATGATTGAGCAGTGGGATGGAGGTGAAAGAGGTGCAGTAATGTGACTGGCTTTGTGGATGCAGGAATGTGAGGGGGAGTGGGAGGACTTAGGTTGGATTATCATTATCTCAGTTTGAAAGATTTCAGCCCTTCAACATTAAATATGATTTTGCATGTATTTTGGCATTTCAGTAAAAACAGCTAATAAAAATCCCTTCTATTACTGGTTTACCAAAGGTCTTTTACAGGAATGGAAATTAATTTCTACCAATTTTCCCTATATTGAATGGATCAAATAATTTTTCTTTTTCTGATATTTTTGGTTTCTCCAAGTCAACATTAAATCCTTTGAATAAACCATACTTGGCCATGTGTGGTTTATACTTTTTAATATATTACTGGAATTAGTTTGGCAATATTGTGTTTAGGCCGTCTGCATGCACTTTCATAGGTAAGATTCAACTGGGATTTTCCTTTCTGTCTTTGTAGAGGTTTGGTATCAAGGATGTCCTAATCTCATAAAAAGAACTGTGAAGCATATCTTATTTTTCTGTTCTTTGAAAGAGCTTGAGTAAAATTGAAGTTACTTTTTCTTTGCCTGTTCAATATTATCACTGGTGAAGTTACATGGTCCTGGGTTTTCCTTAGTGAAAAAGTTTGGCATATGGATTTAATTTATTATTAACAATAGAACTATTCTGGCTCTCTCTTCCTTTTTGAGGTAAGTTTTTGGTTTCTTTATTTCTTAGGCATATGTTCACTTCAACTAAACTTTCAATTTGGGAAGTCATGCATTTGTTCATAATAATTCTTATTATCTCTCTAATGACTTTTTAAAACCTGATATTGTTTTTTGGGTCATTTCTGCTTTTTTGCTCCATCTTCAGAGGTTTATCTATTATTAGTCTTTCAAAGGACTAACCTTTTTCTTTATTGGTCTTCATAATTGTGCATTTCTCTTTTTTATTATTATTTTTAAATTTATCTTATTTTCCCATCTACTTTATTTGTGTTTATTTCAATATCAATTTTTTAAACTAAGATGATGATTAACTAATTAATTTCCAGAATTTTTTTCTTAGTATAAGATTTTAAGTCTATTCATTTTCTTTTCTGTGCTATATTAATTTCTTCACACATTATTAAAATATTTTTTTTCATTATTATTTCTTCTTTGTCTAATGAGCTATTTCAAAGTATATTCTTAATTTCCAAACATATTGGGCTTTTCTGGTTATCATTTTGTTATTGATTTTGAGCATACTTACACTGTTGCAGGAGAAGACACTGTATTATTTCAATCCCATGATATTTGTTGATTTGCTTTAGGGATATATATTTGTTTAATTTTTACAATTATTCCATATTTTCTTGAAAAGAATGTTTATTCTGTAGTTTTGGGTGCATGGATATAAATATATTTAAATTAAGTCAAAATTTTAATTATGATATTCTAATCTATACCTTTAATACTTTATTGTGTATGCTGATTCTGTCACTTATTGAGAAAGATGTGTTTAAATATTTTAACATAATTGTGGGTTCATTTACTCATCCTATAGTTTTATCAAGCTTTGCCTTAAGGTATTAGATGGACACTCATTTAGAATTTGTATTTTAATTTATTTTATTTTTAAAACATGAACCACAACATTTTTATTGACAAAAACTCAAATCTAATCATAAGAGCTGAGTATAATCCTTTGTATGACTGGGCTTATAATGGGAGGAATGTATACCCCCATTTCAACTCAGTAAGCTTCCTGGTCAGTGTTCTTTATCTGCAAATTGCTTGCAAATGTGCATTGCCTAATGTTGGCTGTGTGCCTCAGAGCAGAGGAAGGTGCCTGGGACCCTATCCTTCTTTCATACATGAGAGTTTTCAAGAGTTCCCTCCAATACCAGCTTGTGAATAATAGAATAAAAAAGCTGGAGGTGTTAAATGACTTACATTTCCAGCAGGCACCTACATTGTCTGACTCTCCTGTTGCTACCTGTCACTAACTTTTCCACCATCAGTGGTGTCCCATGTGAGCAGATTCCACTTCAGGTTATCCCAAGTTAGTGTTTTATACATATCTTTCAATATATTCTTACCTGCCTTGCAGTAATCTTTTGTAATACCTTCTGTGCAATCTATGCATAGAGGGTGATTTTCCACCAGTTTGACCTTGGCAGGAAGCCCCAAGTTCTTCTTTTATAAGCTCAACTGAGCAGTCTGTCCTCAACAGGAGCAAGCCCCTTATAATTTGCTGCCTTCATTTCCCTCCATTTGAACCAATTTTCAGTATACATAGAAGTTTGCTATGGTTATGAATTCCAAAAATTGATATCGGAATGTGTTTGTCATCTGATCCATACCTGGGAAAGACTAAGCTATGAGGGGGGCTTTGATTGGGCCACATCAGTAGGGCAAGGAGTCCCCATCCCATGGGCAGTGGTGACTGGCAGAGAAAAGGCATGGCAAAGGACAGAGTTGAAGTTGGAGTTTGATGCCGAAGCCTTACCTGGAATCCCAGGAAGTAAGCTCAGAGAGGAAAGAAAAGCAAGCTTCAGGAAGACAGGACTTGAGGCAGGGGAAGAACACAGAGGAATAGAAACAGCTCCTTAGATGTGGCAGAATCTCTGCGGTTAGAATTTATATTTTATTTTGAACTTATCTTTATATTGAATTCTTTGTTTTTGGTAGTTTTTTTCCCCTAACATTTATTTTTTGTCTGGTGTTATTAAAGCTATATCAGTTTTCTTTTCCTTAGTGCATTCATGGTCTTTTTCTACTCATTTATTTTAACATTTCTGCATCCTTAGTTTTAGATCTGTGTTTTGTAAATAGCGTACAATTGAGTTTTGCTTTCTCACTGAATTAGATAATCTTTTGTTTTAAATGGGAGCCTTTGGTCCATTTGTATTTAGTAAAGCAGTGATATATTTAGGTTTAAATCTACCATCTTTGAGATTTCAGTGGCTTACTTTCTTAACTTTTCCTTTCCTTTCTTATTGTCTTTAATATTATATTGTCTTTTTTTTCCAAGAAAGTTCACAGCAGTAGTATTCACAATAGACAAAAGGTAGAAACAACTGAAGTCTCCATCAACTGATGAATGGATATACAAAATGTGGCATATCTATATAATAGAATACTATTCAGCAGTTAAAGTTAATGGCATTTAGATACATGCGACATGTGGATGAACACTGAAATCATCACATTGAGTCTTTACAATAAGCCAGACCAAAAGGGAAAATATTGTATAATTCAACGTACATGAAATATCTAGAATGAACAAATTCATAAGGACAGAAAGCAGAATACTGGATACCATGGGTTGAGGAGCAGTGTGTGAGGATTATTGCTTAACAGGTACAGAATTTCTGTTTAGGTGGTGAAAAAGTTTTGATAATGGATGGTGACAATGCTAGCACAACACTGTAAATTAATACCACTGATTGTACACTTAAAAATAGTTAATGTGGTTTGAGCAGTTGAGTGTCTGACTCATATGTGGGAGGTCCCAAGTTTAATTTCCAGTGCCTCATAAAGATGACAAGCAGGCTACAGGAATAGACAATGAACAAAAACAAAAGAGCAGGAAGCAGAACCACATGGAATGTCCCATGTCAGTTCTGGTGTCTCCTAAATAAAAAACAAGCACACAATGAGCAAAAAACAATGAGTAAAAAAAAAAAAATCCAATGAGCAAACAACAAACAAAAACAATCAGCAAAAATAACAATGAGCACACAGAGGAGGGAGCCATCTTGGGGACAGGCAGAGAATGGTTAAAACAGGAAATTCTATGTTATATATATGTGCTAACACAATTTTAAAAATAGTAAATAAATCAGCATGATATATTTCTGAAGCAATATTGAGAGGAAAAAACCGGCTGTAGAAGGATATAGGCAGAGCAACATAAATCATATATTGTTTAAGAACATACAACTGGAGGGGGTGGGGCAAGATGGTGGCTGAGTGAGCTTACCTGACGGTCTCTCCTGCAAAGAAGCGGCTGGGCAGCATTGGAGTTTCTCCAGGACCAGGCTGTTTTGGGATTTTTGCAGGGCAGGAAGTGTCTGGACATTGATTTAGTGGGAAGGTAACGGAGAGGATTAGTCTATAAGATATAATTGAAACTCTATTGCACGGAGGTGAGAGCTGCTCATGGGACGCTCCCTCCTGGGGTGGGTGGAGCTGCAGAACCGGCACTGCGGCCGTGCTTTTTGGAGCCTCTGTGGTACTGGGGAATTCGCAAGCCATGGGCAGGCTGTTAGGGGGTTGACAGGATGGGATGCCTTTGCAGACGGATTTGCGGAGATAAACGGGGGTTTTGTTGCAAAGCGGGGAATTTTTGATTGTGGACGCAAGTAATAATGCTTCTGCCTGGAGCCCCGCCCCCCCAAACCTGAATGCCGATCTGTAGTGGACTTAGATTGCTGGCAATAAAGGGACATAACCAGGAGGCTGTTACAGGGAGTGGTGGGGGGGAGGGGGAGGACACATCTGGAAGCAGATTGGGGGAATATTTTGTGAGGCTTGGGAATTTTGGTTAAGGACTCTGTTGTCGGCATTTCTGGCTGGAGCCCCACCCCTGGGTCTGGCTTCTGATCTGCGCAGTCATTAAATTGGCTGCAGTGTAGAGGCACCTTCAGCTGGCCATTCTGGGGGCTTACAGGGTGGGAGCTGTCCTGAAGCCGAATTGATGATACATCCACCGAATAGACCCCAGTGAGTGAGTGAATTGCGGGGTTCAGACACATAAGATAGAGTTTGCGGATCTGACTTCCCCCATAGGGCTGGCACCCAGCTGCGGGGATCCCTGAAGGCTGTGTTACACTGCGGTGCTCCCAGGCTCCCTGTTGACCAGATTTGAGGTTGCCAAGTCTGAGTCCCCTAAACACTGGTGGCCCACACCCCAGAGACTCACACCTCTTGAGTCTTCAATATCTCAGACTTTCCATCCCTGAATCGATCACACCCTGAGGTCCATCTGAGGTCCTTGAATGTCCTAGCCCTTAACGTTTGCATTTTTTCTTTTTTGTTTCGTTTTGTTTTGTTTTTATTTTCTTTTTATCTTAATTTTTATTTTTTACTTTTTTAATGTCCTGATTGCTAACATTGCATTATCCCCTAGTCTTCCCTCCCAGTGTATCCCCCAAAGTCTTTTTTTTCCCAGTTATTTAGGGTTTTTTGTTGTTGTTGTTGTTGCTGTTGCAGTTGGCGTAAATCTTTTTTTTTCTTTTCCCTACCTGTTCCTAACCCTTTACCCACCCCCTTTTTCTTTCTTCCTTTCTTCTCTTTTTTTTGTCTTTTTCCTATCTCTTCCCTCATTTTCTTCTTATTTTATTTTATCTTAATTATACAATAGATGTTGCAGGGAACACCTCACATTTGCAGGGTTTCCTCATCCTCCACTGCCTCATCTCTGTGTGAATTGGTTTTTGCTACCTACACTATCCCCTTTCCCCTACATCTTGATATCCTCCATCATCTACTATCTCTCCTATATTCCACCTCCCTTTCTTTGATCCACAAAGTGTCTAACTCTTAATTTCTAAAACCTTTGTTTTGTTTTCTGTCTGTTATCCACTCTTGAACCTATGACCTTTCTTTTCTCATTCCCTCTCTCACGAAAATACTAGCTTTTTAATTCATACCATATTTCTCCTATGTTCAGTCGACTGCCTCATTATAGGTACTATACTTACTGCTATAACTCTACACAATTTACACCAATCTAATATCCATCCTCCCAGATCTCATATTGTTGCTTTGTTAACATTTATCACCAATGCTACTTTACACTTTTTCCTTGCTTACACAATTGCCTTTCTCTGGCCCTAATACATTCCTTTAAAGTGAACTCAAACAGCAAAGAGAAATTAGAATAAGAAGAACAAAGTGACAAAGAGAAGATATAATACTTATGCAAAAACAACAGCTAATTAACCCCCAAGACTAGACAAAGAAGCTAAGGAACTGATTAAACCAGTCAAGATAAAATGATGACCAGACAGCAACAAAAATCTACAGACCAAACCAGTAATCAGGAGCACATGGGTGAATCCAATAAACAAACTAAAATTCAGGAAGGGCAGCAGAACTTTGCACAGGTAATGAAAGATCTCAGAACATTTATCACTGACAAAATTAATGAAGTAAAGGAAGAGGTTAACAACATGAAGACAACACTTGGAGGGGAAATTGCAGAGATATGCCAAAAGGTAACAGCTATAATGGGAATGAACACCTCAGTTCAAGAAATAAAAGATACACTTGCAGCAAATATCAGCAAACTAGAAGAGGCAGAGCAGAGAATTAGTGATGTGGAAGACAGTACAACAAAAATCAAACATATAGAAGAATTGATTGATGAAAAGATGCGGCGGCTTGCTCGGTCAGTAGAGGTGGGGTCTGGCTGCGGACGAGGGGTCACTGCAGCTCTGGACGAGGGGTCTGTCCCGCTCGGGGCGAGGGGTCGGTCCGGCAGCAGACGAGGGATCGGTCTCACAGGGGTTGCGCGGTTTGGCTGACGGGGTCGCCCAGAGAAGCAGGCGACGAACTGGGGACAAGGGAGGGCAGGCCCTTGTTGGGGGCTCTCAGGACTGGAGGGCGCACGGCAGAAGAACTACCATGGAGACAAGGTAAACACGCAAGTCCAACTTTATTGAGGGAGAGGCAACAGTTTTATAGGGGCTGGGGAAGGCTGATTGGTCGAAGCTACGCCCTGTTCTGATTGGTTGCCGGTGAAAGGTCAGTGGGCGGTACTGGATGGGGGAGGGTTGGTGGTTAGGGATTGGCTGTCGCTGTTGCTGGGGGAAGGGGCAGGGTTTAGGGATTGGTGGCTGCTGTTGCTGGGGTGGAGGGCAGACTTGAGTTTCCCGCCCACGCCTGGCTGTTGCTGCTGTCGGGGGAGGGGAAAAGGGCAGACTGGATTTTTCCGCCCACACCTGGCTGTTGCTGCTGTCGGGGGAGGGGAAAAGGGCAGACTGGAATTTTCCACCCTGCGCCTGCACAGGGAGAAGGAAGAAGGGTGCTGCCCCACAGGCATCGTATGGCACCATCCGGGAGGAGGGGCGGCCGCGGAAGCATGGCTGCTGACAAGGGGAGACCCGAGGGCACTCTGCGCCCATGCCGAGCTCCCTTCAGGGGTGGCGGTGAGTCTAACCAGCCACCCTATTATGGGGGCAGCAGCTTGGCCTGCCGTGGCTGCTCCCCCGCCAGGCCAGCAAACCACACTTCAGCCGGAGGGGTGACCGCAAAAAGATAGAAAAAATCCAGCTAGGACTTGGAGACCTGAATGATAATGCAAAACGCTCAAACATAACTATTATAGGAATTCCAGAAGGAGAAGGGAAGGGAAAGGGGTCAGAAGGAGTGTTGCAGGAAATAATGGCTGAAAACTTCCCAAATCTACTGAAAGAGACAGATGTACATATCCAAGAAGCACAGCGCACCCCAATCATCATAAACCCCAACAGGCCCACCCCAAGACATATACTTGTCAAATTATCCAATGCTCAAGACAAAGAGAAAATTCTAAAAGCAGCAAGACAAAAGAAAACCATCACATACAAGGGAAGCTCCATAAGATTAAGTGCTGATTTCTCATCTGAAACCATGGAGGCAAGAAGGCAGTGATATGATATAGTCAGAGTACTAAAGGAAAAAAAATTCCAACCAAGGATACTCTATCCAGCTAAACTATCATTTAAAAATGATGGAGAGTTCAAAATATTCACAGATAAACAGAAACTGAAAGTGTATGCCAACAAGAAACCTCCCCTTCAAGAAATTCTAAAGGGAGTTCTGCACAAAGAAAGGATAAAACAGGACAGGCAGAGTTGGAGGAGAGTGTAAGAGCAAAAAAAAAAAAAAGACAAAAAGAGAAGGGGAAAAAAAGCAAACAAAATATGACAAACAAAAGTCCAATCAAAATATGGCTAACACAAATAATTCCTTGAAAGTAGTAACACTGAATGTAAACGGAATAAAATCACCTATGAAAAGATTCAGACTGGGACATTGGATAAGGAAATATGACCCATCTATATGCTGTCTACAAGAGACACATCTTAGATCCAGAGACTTATGGAGGTTGAAAGTGAATGGTTGGAAAACAATCATACAAGCAAACAATAAACAAAAAAAGGCAGGAGTAGCTATATTAATATCACACAAAATAGACTTTAAGTGCAAAACAATTGTGAGAGATAAAGAAGGATACTATATTTTAGTGAAAGGGACAATCTGTCAAGAAGATCAAACAATCATATATATTTATGCTCTTAACAAGGGCACGTCTAAATATGTGAGGCAAATGCTGGAAAAACTAAGTGAAAGAATAGATGCATCTACAATTATAGTGGGGGATTTTAATACACCACTATCAACTCTGGACAGAACATCTCAAAAGAGAATCACTAAAGAAACAAAACATTTGAACAGTATATTAGAGTAGCTGGATCTAATAGACATATATAGATCATTACACCCAAACACAGACTGATATATTTTTTCTCAAGCACTCATGGATAATTCTCCAAGGTAGACCATATGCTAGGACACAAAAAAAGGCTTAATGGATTTAGAAAGATCAAAATCATACAAAATAATATCTCTGACTACATTTGAGTGAAGCTGGAAATTTGCAAGGGTCAGAGGCCCAGATTTCACACCATGATTTGGAAATTAAACAGCACACTCTTAGAAAAAACAGTGGGTAAAAGAGGAAATCTCAAAAGAAATCAAAGACTACCTTGAAACAAATGATAATGATAACACATCATACCAAAATTTATGGGATGCAGCAAAAGTAGTACTGAGGGGGAAATTGATAGCCATAAATTCATATCTCAAAAAAGAAGAAAGAGCAAAAATTGAAGAAATAAGTGCATATTTGGAGGAATTAGGAAAAAAACAACAAAGTAATTGAACAGGAAGAAGAAGGAAGGAAATAACAAAGATAAAAGCAAAACTAAATGAAATAGAAAATAAGAAAGCACTTGAAATATAAACAAGACCAAGAGCTGGTTTTTTGAGAATATCAACAAAATTGACAAACCTTTAGTGAGACTAACAAAGAAAAAAAGACAGAAGATGCAAATATAAAAAATAAGAAATGAGAAAGGAGATATCACCACTGACCCCACAGAAATAAAGACTATCATAAGAGGATACTTTGAAAAACTATATTCCAACAAAAATGACATTTCAGAGGAAATGGACAAATTCCTAGAAACACATAGGCAGCCCATATTGATGAAAAAAGAAATTGATGATCTCAACAAACCTATCACAAGTAAAGAGATAGAATCCGCCATTAAATGTCCCAACTAAGAAGAGCCCAGGACCAGACGGCTTCACAGGTGAATTCTACAAAACATTCCGGAAAGAACTAACACCAATCCTGCTGAAAATCTTCCAAAAAATCTAAACAGAAGGAACATTGGCTGACTCCTTCAATGATGCCAACATTACCCTAGTACCAAAGCCAAACAAAGACACCACGAGAAAGGAAAATTACAGACCAATTTCTCTAATGAACCTAGATGCAAAAATACTTAACAGAATACTTGCTAATCATATACAACAACACATTAAATGAGGTATACACCATCACCAAGTGGGATTCATTCCAGGTATGCAAGGATGGTTCAACATAAGAAAATCAATCAATGTAATACACTATATAAACAGAGTGAAGGAAAAAATCACATGATTATATCTATAGATGCAGAAAAAGCATTTGACAAAATACAGCACCCTTTCTTGAGAAAAACCCTCCAAAAGATCAGAATACAAGGAAATTTTTTGAACATGATAAAAAGTATATATGAAAAACCTACAGCCAACATTGTTTACAATGGAGAAATCCTAAAATCCTTCCCTCTAAAGTCAGGAAAAAGACAAGGATGACCATTGTCTCCCCTTCTATTTAACATTGTCTTAGAAGTACTTGGTTGAGCACTGAGGCAAGAACCAGATATAAAAGGCATTCAAATTGGAAAGGAAGAAGTCGAAATTTCATTATTTGCAGATGACATGATCCTATACATAGAAAACCCTGAGAGGTCTGCAACAAAGCTTCTAGAACTCATAAATGAGTTTAGTAAAGTCACAGGTTATAAGATCAATGCACAAAAATCAGTAGCATTTCTGTACACCAATAATGAGCAAGATCAGGAGGAAATCAAGATACAGATACCGTTTACAATAGTAAATAAAAAAATCAAATATTTAGCAATAAATTTAACTAAAGATGTAAAAAACTTATACACTGAGAACTATACAAGACTGTTCAAGAAAATCAAAGAAGACCTAAATAAATGGAAGAATATTCCTTTTTCAAGGATAGGAAGACTAAATATTATTAAGATGTCTAACCTACCAAAACTGATGTTCACATTCAATGAAATCCCAATAAAAATCAACATAGCCTTCTTTAAGGAACTAGAAAAACTAATTATGAAATTTATTTGGAAAGGAAAGAGGCCCCAAATAGCCAAAGACATATTGAAATAGAAAAACGAAATTGGAGGAATCACACTATCTGACTTCAAAACATACTACAAAGCTACAGTAGTGAAAACAGTATGGTATTGGCATAAGGAGAGACACACAGACCAATGGAATTGAATTTAAAGTGCTGATATAGAACCTCATATATATAGCCATATAATATTAGATAAATCCCCCAAACCCTCTCAAATGGGAGAGAATGGCCTATTCAGAAATGGTGCCTGGAAAAGTGGATATCCATATGTAGAAAAATGATAGAGGATTACCGTCTCACACCTTAAACAAAGATCAACTCAAGATGGAACAAAAACCTAAATATAAGAGCCAAGACAATAAAGACCTTGGAAAGCAGTGTAGGGAAACATCTACAGGACCTTGTAATAGGAAATGGCTTCATAAATATCACACCAAAAGCACGAGCAGCAAAAGAACTAATGGATAAATGGGACTTCCTCAAAATTAAAGCCTTATGCACCTCAAAGGAATTTTTCAAGAAAGTAAAAAGGGAACCCACACAATGGGAGAAAATATTTGGCAAACATATATCTGATAAGAGACTTATAACTTGCATATATAAAGAACTCCTATATCTTGAAAATAAAAAGATAAACAACCCATTTAAAAAATGGGAAAATGATTTAAACAGATGCTTCTCCAAAAAAGAAATACAAATGGCTAAAAAGCACATGAAAAAATGCTCCAAATCTCTAGCTATTAGGGAAATGCAAATCAAAACTACAATGAGATAGCATCTTACTCTCATAAGATTGGCAGCTATGAAAAAAACAGAAGAATACAAATGCTGGAGAGGATTTGAAGAAATGGGAACACTCGTCCACTGCTGGTGGGAATGAAGAAGGATCCAAATGTTCGGGAGGTCAGTTTGGTGGTTTCTCAAAAAACTAACCATAGATTTGCCATATGACCCAGCAATTCCATTGCTGGGTATATACCCAGCAGAACTGAAAACAAGGACACAAACTGATATATGCACACCAATGTTCATAGCAGCATTGTTCACTATCGCCAAAAGTTGGAATCAACCCAAATGCCCATCAACAGATGAGTGAATCAACAATATGTGGTATATACATACAATGGAATACTACTCGGTTTTAAGAACAAATACACTACAAACACACAGTAATAACATGGATGAATATTGAAAACCTTATGTTCAGTGAAGCAACCCAGGCATTGAAGGACAAATACTACATGACCTCAATGATATGAAATAAGCAAGTTTCCTCAGAGAGCTAGAGACTATAAGATAGGCTTACAGGAAATCAGGGGGTGGAAGAAGGATGTGAGCTGACGTCTGCAGGGGTGGAATCTATGATGAACTGGCGGAAAGTATGAGCACAAAGAAGAGATAGAATGGGGGCAATGGATTGCCTTTGGGTGGGGCTTTGCGGGTTTGAGGGGGGCTGGGGATGGGCGGATGGATAATAATGCCCAAAAAATTGTTGAGAGGGAGGGGCAACATACGAACATAGGAGAGTGTCAGGTGTTGGTTGAGAATAAATTCTGAGAAAACAGTATCAAAATATAATTAAGAGGGTTACCTGTTTTGGATGCTCACGGGGATGGAATGACACGGGACGTATTTCCTTGGAATGCCTGAATGCTCATTTTGCCAGGGTGGGATTACCATTGTATAGAGACCCAAGTAGTGAGAGTGGGGGTGGACCCACATCCTGAGGAGGACTAATGCCATCAAAAAAGAGGGAACTGTATCTCTCGAGAGAAAGGATGGCTCCCAGGGCATTAGGGCAGGTGAGCAAGTCAGGCCCTGAACACTGTTGCAAGTATCTCTGGACGTGGCTTCTCAGGAAATGGAGATTGGCTGTCGCAGTGGGCCCCAATGGGAGGGGAAAATGGATGTTGAATGGATGGAACCAAGGTAAATTGGGGGTAAGAGAGGAGTTTCACGAGAGGACACAAGGATAGATATAAAACATGTAATATTACACCAAAAACATATAGGGTACGACAGACTAATAATGTAAACCATAATGTAAAACATAGGGTAAATAAAAATTTAGAAAACTGTATATCCTAAATTATGGAGCACAATGTAAGCACAGATGTCACCTTGTTTGAAAACTATTGTCTCAGAGTCTGTACATCAGTTTAAGTAAATATGATATGAATAATTTATAAGAATATCGCTGTCGAAGGGAAAAGGTTTTATGGTGGATGTGTGGGAGTACTGTATATTGTATATATGAATTACTGTGATCTAAGGCTCTTTTGAAGAGAAGCTCAATAATTAGGAAAAAAGAAAAGAAAAAGATAGGATGTAGAATTTTTCCAAATCAATATGTATTCTATATCTAACCTTTAAACCCATTGCTATATTCCGTTTTACTAGTAAGGGATCCTGGCATTATATTGCGCTTCACTTTTCAGGAAGTTTTGGATCACAGAGTGGTTCAACAATGGCAGTGGAGGAATACTGGTATGGGATGTTATTGACAGGTGATATATGGTTGACAGGGAGGTATACAGGGCATATGTCCAGGGTGCATGGTAATGTTTGGATATACTCATAGTGGCAACAATTAAAAACAACAGCTGGGGGGGTACTGGGTTCCTGGCCAGGGGTGCTCTGTTGTGGTCCCTAGGGGAGCAGTGGCAGTCCTCCAGGTGCAACGGTAAGGACCAGGAAGGAATGAGGGTCCAACAGTGAGCCCCTGATACTAATGATTGTGCTTGTGAGCCTATACACCTGAAATAAGAACAAGGCCTAGAGCATCACTATGCCTAGGAGTTTCCTCCTGACAGCCTTCATGTTACTCAAATATGGCCTGTCTCGAAGACAATCTTAGCATGTAAATGCAATGCATTCCCCCCAGCATGGGACATGACACCCGGGGATGAGCCTCCCTGGCACCGAGGGATCACTACCAAGTACCAGCTGATGATGCAACTAGAAAGTGGCCTTGAATTAAAGGTTCAATGCGGACCAGCAGATTATTCCTGTCTACATATAATAACAAGAGTTTAAAATGCTGTTTGACCTAATAAAAGGGGAAAATGGAAAGGAGAAATGAGTTTATATGGCTATGAGTCTCTAAAAAAGAGTCTGGATGTTGTCAGAATGATTGCCCTTATGCACACCTGAGCAGAGTCTCAGAGACAGAATAAGTAGATACAAGCCCAGGTATTTGTTCTTTTGAGGGCTAAAGAGACCCCCAGGTTCTATGATCATAGCAGATGGGGTTCACTGCCATATCAGTTGGCCCTTCTTTGGAGCTGGTGTTTCTGTGTGATGGAGCTGGACACAGATGGGATCTCTTTTCACAAGACTTTCATGCTACTTTACTGGAATTGTAGTTGGTGCTGGTGTTTAGGATATATCTAGGGGATTTGAATCTCTGGACTGACAATATGATAGCCAGGCCCTGAGCCTCAACAGACTTCAACTCCTACACTCTGATTTATTGGACTTACCCCACTCAGCTAACATGGAGTTGAAGAAGGTCAACCACCACACCATGGAGCCTAGAGTGCCTACAACTGATAGCAGGAATATTGCATCCAGTATCCATGTGGAATCTAAGCCTCCTCTTGACATAGATGTGCAATGGACACAATCAATCCATGGTCCGCAGAGAAAATGTGGCATAGGTGTGGGATAAGTGGCCATGGTGGCTGTTGGGTGCAGGGAATGGGAGGAAGAGATGAGATGTGGAGGCGTTTTTGGGACTTGGAGTTGTCCTGGTTGGTGCTTCAGGGACAATTACCGGACATTGTAGATCCTCCCAGGGCCCACTGGATGGAAAGTGGGAGAGTATGGGCTATGATGTGGCCCGTTGACCATGAAGTGTAGCAATGCCCAGATCTATACTTACCAAATGCAATGGATGTGTCATGACAATGGGAGAGAGAGTTGCTGTGGGGGGAGTGGTGGGGTGGGGGTGGTGGGGTTGAATGGGAGCTCATATTTTTTTAATGTAATATTTTTTAAAAATGAATAAAAAATTTAAAAAAACATACAACTGTAGGAGATTATGAGGTGAATTTTCTTGTTTACATGTCTTTTATGCTTATTTTTATTATTGAAATAAGGAAATGTTCAAATAATGGTTGGAGTGAGGAATGAATTACTATGTGATTATACCAAATACCATTGATTTTTTACTTTGGATGGATTTATGCTTTATTAATATGTACCAATTAACTTGATTTGTTTTAAAACAAGAACATATAATACATTACTGTATATTGACTGTTGACAGATACATATGAAATAAAAGGGGTGGCTGGGGAGTGGGGCATATAGGAACCTCTTGTGATTTTTAACATAACTTTTTGTATGACCTATTTTTCTTTAAAAATCACATTAAAAATAAAATATCATATGCAAGAAAGGCATGGGGATAACAAAGAGCACATTTTGCATTGCAGTTACCTCTATGGTGGAAGAGAAAGGAACGGAAGGGGGTCTCTTCAACTCCATCTGGATTTTCATTATATTATTCTACTTTGCAGTATGCTTGAAATACTGATATTGCAAAGAAAGTTAATGTTATCACTGGCTACATTAAAACAACTCAGCTAAAAACAAAGAAACAACCTTCCAGCTATCCTCTGCTGCCTCAATGTTACTCAAAGATAATTTGGGTAAGTTTTTGAATAATTAAAAACAATGAAAGGAGTTGAGATGGCTCAAGCAATTGGGCACTTTCCTCCTACATTGGGGATGCTGGGTTTGGTTTTCATTGCCTCCACAAAAAAGACCATCACACAATAAACAGATACAGCAAATGCAAACAGCAAGGGGATGGGGACAAATAAATAAAATAAAAACAATGGGAAGAGCAGATGTGACTCACGCAGTGGGGCATGACCTCTCACATGAGAGATCCTGGGTTCAATTCCTGGTGCCTCCTAAAGAAGACAAGCTGATGAAACAAGCTGAAGCAATGAGCAGGGAGCAGATGTGGCTCAAGTGTTTGGGCACCCACCTCCCACATGGGAGGTCCCAGGTTTGGTTCCCAGTGCCTCCTAAAGAAGATGAGCAGGGATATTGAGCAGAGGAGACATGATGAGCAGAGACAATGAGAAGACACAATAAACAGACAGATGAGGGCACCATCTCTGGGGTGGGAAAAAAATGGGGAGCTGATGGGGTTCAAGTGGTTAAGCAACTGCTTCCCACATGGGAGGTCCCAGGTTCGGTTTCCAGTGCCTCATCTTGAAACATTCTGCTTTCTTGTTTTATCCTAGCTTCTTTATCATCTAAGAGTAAGTGTTCTCAAATGTTTCTTTTAAATCCTGCAGTCTAGATTTTAGTCGAATAATGATATTGATTTTTTATTTATTATTTGTTCTCATTTCCTCCATTAATTCCTGCAAAATTTTAGAGGAATTGCTGCCTGCATTAAGCATTCTTTCAAATCATTCACTTAAATTTCCAGGAAGTTATTCTTATTTTCAAGCATTCTTACACAATTGTTAGCTTCAATCAAAGTAGCATCTAATTGGCCACATCTGTCTAAGAGGATTTGATATTTTTTTCCTGATCTTCAACTGCAGAAATTTCTTTTGCCTCTAGCTTCTGTTTCAAACTATTTATTTCTCATTCATAATAAGCTAGAAGATCCACTATATTTCGAGTATGCTTTTCCTTCAGGGTCTGCCTAAACTGAGACAGTATCACAGGGTCTTCCAGGGAAGTCAATGAAATGTATTTTGGAAAACTTTTGGCTGTACCTGGAAGATGGGACTGATTGACTGAGGCTGCAGTTACCATGACAGTGTTTTCTTCATCTATGGTGTTGACCAAGATATAATTACTAGCAATAGAATTTAATGAAGGAAACATAGAACTGGTCTTACTTTCGTTTTGGAATAAATACGTGATTTTTCCAAGAGTCCACTGGTGAAGCTTTTGGGTTTCAAGGATATTTTGGGAATACAGATAACTGAGAAGCAATATTACTTGCTTGTGAAAATGAATCTATGTTAGAGTGACTAGACATACTTGGCTCTAGAGCAGAGTCTGTTGAAAAGGAAATTCTGTCATCAAGGGTATTAAAAAAGCCATGTGATTAAAACCTTGAAATCTGCTGTTTTGGCTTCATATGTATAGGTGGATCTACAGTCAATAACTCTGGTGGATGATTTGAGTTGAAAGAAGAAGTAAAATTCCCCATCGGGGAACTGCTTGTTTTCCTTTTGATTATTTTTTCTTTTGTCTTTTTTTTCTCTCTTTATTTTGTTAAGCGTTACATTAAAAAATATAAGAGGGCCCTATATACCCCCATCCCCTCGATAAATATCCTTCAGTGATGGTAGCTTCATCTCATTAATACTTTTAGACTGGCTTGGTGACACATCTGCTGAGGAGGGTGGTTGAGATATCTTATCTAAAGTCTCAGGCAAAGAGTGATACATGTCCTCCTCCATATCCCAATATGTCAGCCGGGTTGCTGAATCAGATATCCAAAAACTTGGACTTTCTTCTGGTAAAAAACATGAGGATGTGAAGAAGCAGTGAATTCAGATTTCTCCATTGGTAATTTCATCTGCTAGCTTCCTTGCAGAGATTGTGAACACCCTTCTTCTACTTGTGCTCGCTTTGGTTTGGTCTGTCTCAGCTTTTGTGCCCATGGTGTTATAGATTTACTATTTGTTTTTCCACCGTATCCTTCAGAAATCTTATTTTCACTAAAAAAAAAAGATGTTCAAATTCACCAGGAAAAATAGAAATATCTTCTTTTAAGAAGTATTAATATCTTCAGTACTCTGTATGTAACAGTTTTATTGACATCCATTCCACTTGTCTATTGAGAGGGGGCTTGGATCCCACATGGTTGATGGATGCAGTTCTCCTGTTTGGAGTTGTTGGCACTCTTGGTCCACAGGATGGAGGAATAGAATATGGATTAGAGTGGACTTAGTGGTATTCTACTATAGAAATTTGTGACTAGTAATGGAAGAAATTGTAGCATTAATGTGGAGAAAATGGCCATGATAGTTGCTGAGGGCAGGGAGAGGGAAGAAGCAGTATGATGTAGGGGCAATTCTGGGACTTGGAGTTGTCTGAAATGATATTGGAGGGACAGATGCTGGACATCATATATCCTGCCATGACCCACTGAATGCACTAGGGGAGAGTATAAACTACAATGTAAGCTATTATCCATGTGGTGCAGCAGTGTTCCAAATAAAAGTGTGCAGCAAGTGGGCATAGAGAGCAGACAGCATGCAAAACAGCAACAACAACAAAAAACGGGTGTATAATAAAGGAAAACATAAGAGGTTCCCATATACACCACTCCCCACCCCCCATCCACATCAGTTTTTGAAATTGTACTTTTTGAAGATACATGATCACAAAATATGTTACATTAAAAAATATGAGGTTTCATATACATCCCCCTTTCACTCCACTCCTCCCATATCAACAACCTCTTTCATCATTGTGGAACATTCATTGCATTTGGTGAATACATTTTGGAGCACTGCTGCACCACAAGGATAATAGTTTACATTGTAGTATATACTCTCCCCCAGTGCACTTAGTGGGTTATGGCAGGGTATGTAATGTCTAGCATTACATACTATACTTGGATAACTCCAAGTCCCAAAAATGTCCCCACATCACATCTCTTCTTCATTGTGGCCAGCTGAATCAGGGTAGATCTTAATCCTTTCATTGGAGACCTTATAAAGAGAAAGCCTTTGGGAGAAACCAGAAACTGGAAGCCAGCTGGAAACCAGAAAAGAGAAGAGAGGACATTGCCATGAGATGGAAAAGCCAGTGACCCCAAGGATTGCCTGCCTTCCAGAACACTATGGACCCCAGGAGGAAACAAGCCTTCCATTGTCCAAAAACATGAGAATAAATTCACAATGTCTAAGCCAAAAAAAATGTCCAAATTAGGGTCCACTGACATGGCACTGGACTCCAGAGCCATCTCTGTAGCCCTCAGGAGAACCAGTATCTGGCATTGTATCTATTTTGGCTGTCCCGAGGGTCCTGCTGAGGTGTGCATAAATGCAACCCCTTTGATAACCTCCCAACTATTTTTCGAAGACCCTTAGCCATATAAACTCATTTGTCTGCCATTTCCCCCTTTTATTCAAGGTCAAAAAGCTGTTTTTAACACCTGATATTACATGAAGGCTGAGATATTCTGCTGGTCTGAGTTGACCCTTTTATTTAGGGCCTTTTTCAAGTTACAGCATCAGCTCTTGCTTGGTCTTGATCCCTTGGCACCAGGGAGCCTCATCCCCAGGAGACATGTTCTACACTAGGGGGAAGGTGCGGTCACCCCTCGGGCTGAAGTGTGGTTTGCTGGCCTGGCAGAGGAGCAGCCGCGGTAGGCCTAATTCCAAGCTGCTGCCCCCATAATAGGGTGGCTGGTTGGACTCACCGCCACCCCTGAAGGGAGCTCAGCATGGGCGCAGAGTGCCCTCGGGTCTCCCCTTCTCAGCAGCCATGCTTCCGTGGCCGCCCCTCCTCCCGGATAGCGCCACACGATGCCTTGTGAGGCAACACCCTTCTTCTTCTTTCTCCCTGCACAGGCGCAGGGTGGAAAATTCCAGTCTGCCTTTCCCCCGCCCCCCCCCAGCAGCAACAGCCAGGCATAAGGTGGGAAACTCAAGTCTGCCCTCCACCCCAGCACCAGCAGCCACCAATCCCTAAACCCTGCCACTTCCCCCAGCAACAGCAGCCACCAATCCCTAAACCCTGCCACTTCCCCCAGCAACAGCAACAGCCAATCCCTAACCACCCCTCCCCCTTCCAGTACCTCCCACCGACCTTTCTCCCCAGTAACTGCTTGCGGCAGCCAATCAGAACATGGCATAACTTCGACCAATCAGCCTTCCCCAGCCCCTATAAAACTGTAGCCACTTCCTCAATAAAGTTGGACCTGCGTGTTTACCTCGTCTCCGCGGTAGTTCTTCTGCCATGCGCCCTCCAGTCCTGAGAGCCCCCGACAAGGGCCTGGCCTCCCTTGTCCCCAGTTCATCGCCTGCTTCTCCGGGCGACCCCTTCGTCGCCGGCTTCGCCGGGCGACCCCTTCAGCCGAACCGCGCAACCCCTGTGAGACCGACCCCTCGTCTGCTGCTGGACCGACCCCTCATCCCAAGCCGGACCGACCCCTCATCCAAAGCTGGACTGACCCCTCGTCCGCAGCCAGACCCCACCGCCACCGACCGAGCAAGCCGCCGCAGGAAGGTAATGCATTTATGAGTTTGGCTTAGAGGGTGGCCACATTTGAGTAACACAGAGGCTCTCAGGAGGTAACTCTTAGGTACTCTGCAGCTCTAGGCCTAGTTCATATATCACGCACACAGGCTCATAAGCATAGTCATTAGTATCAAGGGCTCATTGTTGGGCCATCCTTCTTCATTGGTCTTTGTCATTGTACTTGGGGGATTATTGCTGTTCCATTGGGGAATGTGATAGAGCAACCGTGGGCTGGAGCTAAGCACTCCCTCAGTTGTCATTTATAAGTGTAACTACTCTGAAAATATCCAACATATATCTGAACATTTTTATGTACTCTATATACATGCCCTGGAGAACTCCGCACCAGTCTAATGGGTTTAAGATGATATCTTATTGTAGTTTTGATCTGCATTTCCCTTAAAAGTTACTGATATTCTGCATTTTTCATTTGCTTTTCTGTCATTTGTAGCTCTTCTTTGGGGAAGTATGTATCCCAATCTCTTTCACATTTTTTCAATGCATGTTTTTATTTTATTTTATTTTTGTGATGTAGTTTATCTTTCTATATGCTGGATATTAGGTCCCTATTGGATAGATGGTTACCAAAAATATTCTCCCAATGAATAAGATGTCTTTTCACTTTATTGAAAAACTCCTTTGAAATGCATTTTTTAAAAATTTTTGAGGAGGTTCCATTTATCAATTTTTTCTTTCATTGCTCATGCTTTGCATACAAAGTTTATGAAACCATTAACTTTTACTATATCTTTTAGATGCTTCCTTCCAGGAACTTTATAGGCTTGAGTCTTATATTTAGATCTATAATCCATCTTGAATAAATTTTTCCATAGGGTGTGAGGTGGTGAACCTCTCTCATTCTTTTGGATGTGGATATCCAGTTCTTCATGTGTCATTTGTTGAAGAAACCATTCTCTTCCAGTTGAGTGGGCTTTGTTGCCATGTTGTTTATCAGTTGACTGTATATGTGAGAATATATGTCAGAAATATCAACTTGGTTCGACTGTTCAGTATATCTTTCCTTGTGTCAATATCATGAAATTTTGACCACTCTAGCCTTATAGTATGTTTTAAAGTAATTCCTCCAATTTCTTTTCTCTTTGTCAATGTATATTTGGATCTTAAGGACTCTTGCCCTTTCAAATAAATTTCAGAATTATCTTTTACAATTCAGTAAGAATGCTGTGGTAATTTTTATTGTGATTGCATTAAATCTGTAAATCAATTTAAGTAGGAGAGACATTTTAATGACATTCATTTTTCCAATCTGTGAACATGGAATATTCTTCCATTTATTTAGGTCTACTTTGATTTCCTTTAATAATATGTAGTTTTCTCTATGCATGTCCTTCACATCTTTAGTTCAGTTTATTCCTATTCATTCTTTTAGTTGCTATTATAAATGGAAATTTTTCTTGATTTCCTCCTCAAAATCCTCACTATTGGTGTACAGAAATGCTACTGATTTTAACACATTTTTCTTTTATTCTGCCACTTTACTGAACTCATTTATCAGCTCTAGAAGCTTTGTTATAAATTATTAAGCACTTTCTATGTACAGCATCATGTCATCTGCAAATATTGAAATATTTACTTTTTCTTTCCAATTTGAATGCCTTTTTTATCTATTTCATGCCAAAATGCTTGAGCAAGTACTTCTAACACAATATTAAATAGATGCAGTGAAAGTGGTCTTGTTCCAGATCTTAGAGGAAAAGCTTTTAAAATTTCACCATTGAATATGTGGGTTTTTCTTATATATTCTTTATCATGTTGAGGAAGCTTTCATCTATTCATATCTTTTGAAAAGTTTTTCTAAGGAAAGTGTGATGTGTTTTGTCAAATGTTTTTTCTGCACCGATAGAAATGATCATGTTTTTGTTTACTTTTAATCTGTTAATGTGCTGTATTACATAGATCGATTTTCTTGTTAAACTATCCTTGCATACCAGGGATGAAACCTATTTTGTCATGGTGTATAATTCATTTGATTTGTTGTTGAATACAATTAGCAAGTATTTTGTTGTGGATTTTAGCATTCAGGTTCATCAAAGAGATTGGTCTGTAGTTTTCTTTCTTGTTGCATTTTTAGTTGACTTTGGTGTTAGGGTGATGTTGGCATCATAGTATGAGTTAGGCAATGATCCCTCTTCTTTGATTTTTTGGAAGAGTTTAACTACTAGTGTTAGTCCTTTCTGGAATGTTTAGTAGAATTCACCTGTGAAATCATCTGGTACTGGTCTGTTCTTAGCTGGGGGTTTTTTGATGGGTATTTCGATCTTGTTAGTTGCAATTGGTCTGTTGAGCACTTCAATTTCTTCTTTCATCAATGCTGGTCACTTGTGTCCTTCTTGAAATTTGTTCTTTACATCTAAATCATCCTAGTTGTTGGCATACAATTTTTCAAAGTAACCTCTTGTGATAATCTTTATTTCAGAAGTGTTCTTGGTGATATCCCTTGCTAGATTTTATTTTATGTATTTGCATCAACTCTTTTTCTTTATTTCTCCAGCTAAGGATATGTCCATTTTATTAATCTCCTAAAAATCAAATTTTGGTTTTGCTAATTTTTTCTAGTGTCTTCTTATTTTCAATTTAATTTAGCTCTGTCCTAATCTTGGTTATTTCTAACTTTCTTCATTTGGGGTAAGTTTATTGTTCTTTTTCTTATTGCTTCAGTGCCTAGTTTGGTCTTTGATTTTGGGTCTTTCTTCTTTTTTATTATAGTCATTTTTTTTGCTATAATATATTATATATTATTCCTCTCAGGATTGCTTTTGCTGCATCCCTTAAATTCTTGTATTTTGTGCTGTCATTTTCATTACTTTCAAGTTAGTTACTTATTTCCTTTGCAGTTTCCTTCTTTACCCCCTGATTGTCTAAGATTGTGTTGTTTAACTTACCAAGCTTTTTGCCTAGTCTGGCTCTCAACCGCTTACAGTTTTCTAGCATCTTTCCATTTTGGTCAGAGAAATTACTTAGTTTAATCTCAGTCTTTCTGAATTCTTTTACAATAGTTTTGTGCCTTAGCATGTGATCCATCCTGGAGAATGATCCATGAGTTTTCAAGACGAATGTATATCCTGCTGTATATGGGGATAATGTTTGGTATATATCTATTAGGACTAGATCCTCTAACATATTATTTAATACATCTGTTTCTTTATTTTTAATTAAAATTATTTACTTTTACGAATTACATTAAAAAAATACGAGGTCCCAATCAACCCCACCGCCCCACCCCCCCACTCCCCCCACAGCAACACTCTCTCCCATCATCATGACACATCCATTGCACCCGGTAAGTACATCTCTGAACATCACTGCACCCCGTAGTCAATGGTCCAAATCATAGCCCACACTCTCCCCGTTCCATCCAGTGGGCCCTGGGGGGATCTACAATGTCCCGTAATTGTCCATGAAGCACCACCCAGGACAACTCCACGTCCCGAAAATGCCTCCACATCTCATCTCTTCCTCCCATTCCCCAAACCCAGCAGCCACCATGGCTACCCTTCCCACACCCATTCCACATTTTCTCTGTGGACATTGGATTGGTTGTGTCCATTGCACATCTATGTCAAGTGGGGGCTTAGATTCCACATGGATACTGGATGCACTCCTCCTGCTTTCAGTTGTAGACACTCTAGGCTCCATGGTGTGGTGGTTGACCTTCTTCAACTCCATGTTAGCTGAGTGGGGTCAGACCAATAAATCAAAGTGTAGGAGCTGAAGTCTGTTGAGGCTCTGGGCCTGGGTGTCTTATTATCAGTCCAGAGATTCAAATCCCCTAAATATATCTTAAACCCCAGCACCAACTACAATTCCAATAAAGTAGCATGCAAGTCTTGTGGGAAGAGATCCCCTCCGAGTTCAATTCCATCATGTAGAAACACCAGCTCCAAAGAAGGGCCATCTGCCATGGCAGTGAACCTCATTTGCCATGACCATAGAACCCGTGGGTCTCTTTATCCCTCAGAAGAACCAATACCTGGGGTTGTATCTACTTTATCTGTCTCTTAGACTCTGCTCAGTTGTGCATAAGGGGATTCCTTCTGACAACCTCCAGACTCTTTTTTAGAGACTCATAGCCTTATAATCTCATTTCTCCTTTCCATTTCCCCCTTATATTAGGTCAAACAGTATTTTGAAGTCATGTTATTATATGTAGACAGGGATATTCTGCTGATCCGTATTGAACCTTTAATTCAAGGTCATTTTCTAGTTGCATCTTCAGCTGGTATGTGGTAGTGATCCCTCGGTGCCAGGGAGACTCATCCCTGGATGTCATGTCCCACGTTGGGGGGAATGCACTACATCTGTTTCTTTATTGATGCTCTGCCAAGATGTTCTTTCAAAAGGGGATAATAGTGTACTAAAGTCTCAAACTATTAATGTTGAGGCATCTATTTTGACATTTAGTTTTTCCAATATTTACCTCAAGTATTTTGAGGTGCCCTGGTTAGGTACATAAATGTTTATGATTGTTTTTTGTTCTGGATATATTCCCCTTTTATTAATATATAGTATCTTTCTTTGTCTCTTTCAGTAATTTTGCATTTACAGTCTATTTTGTCCACTATTAGTTTAGCTACTCAACACTTTTTTGGTTATTGTTTGCGTGTAAAATTTTTTCCAATCATTCACTTTCAACTTTCTTGTGTCTCTGGTACTAGTGCAAGCTTCTTGTAGACAGCATAAAAATGGGTCAAATTTCTTTATCCATTCTGTCAATCTGTGTCTCTTCATTGGAGATTTTCCTCCTTTAACTTTCAATATTATTTCTTTCAAAGCCTTATTGACATTAGCCATATATATATTTTTAGGTTTATATGTACCATATACTGTTTTTATTTCTCTTTTTTTTACCTTTTTATTTATTCTTACCAGTAATCTTCCTTTCTATACTCTCCAATAATCCTCTCTCTCTCTCCTGTTTTTTTCCTTTCAACCTGCAGATCTCCCTTTAGTATTTGTTGGGGGCAGGTTTCTTTTAGGCATCGTCTTAACTTTTGTTAATCTCTGAATATTTTGAACTTCTGCTCATTTTTGAATATCAGCTTTGCTGTATTCAAACTTTTTTTTCTGACAATCATTTTCTTTTAGCACCTTAAATGTGTCATACCAGTGCTTCCTTACTCCATGGTATCAGATAAAAATCAGAACTTAATCTTATTGCACTTTCCTTATATATGATGAATCTGTTTTCTCTTGCTGCTTTCAGTAGTCTCTCTTTGCCTTGTGCATTTGACCATTTGATAAGTATATATCTTCGAGTAGGGCTGTTAGGATTTATACTGTTTGGGGTATGCTGCCCTTTCTGGACATGTACATTCACGACCCTCAAAAAAGTTGGGTAATTTTCAGACTTCATTTCCTGTGAAATTCTTTCTGTTCCCTTTCTCTTCTTTTCACCCTCTGGGGTGCATATAATGTGTTTGCTTGTAGGTTTCATGCTGTCATTCAAATCCTTAAGTCCCTGTTGAAATTATTTATCTCTTCTACTATCTGTCTGATTTCAGATGCAATATCTTCAACACTACTGATTATTTTCTCTGCCTGTTCAAGTCTTCCTGTTATGTGCTTCCAGTGTATTTTTGGTTATTTGCATTTTGCCATTCATCACCATCAGATCCAATATATTTTTACATATGTTTATAATTTCTTCAGTATATTCTCCCAGTGTCTACTTAATATCCACTATCTCTTCCTTTATTTCATTAAGTTCATTCATGATATTTCTTTGGACATCCTGGATTAGTTTTTCCATGTTCTGCATCTCCACCTGTTTTTTTTTTTCTGTTTGTTTGTTTGATCGTTAGACTGAACCAATCTTCCTATTTTTTAATACGGTTTTTAATTTGTTGTTGATGTCAAGGCATCTGTTTATCTTGATGGGTTTATTCAGTTGGTTAGATTCTCTTTGTACTCTAGGGTTTTATTTTGTTGTTTCTTTGTATATGGTAAGGTTCTTTTTTGATATTTGATTCCTCTTATTTTATATACTTGCACTTGTCCACTTTCCTTTGAAAAATACTAGGACCAGAGTAAAGGAAAGAGGTAAGAAGAGAAAAAGAATAATAATAACAATAATAAAAAGTTAGAAGAGATTTGTTCAAGCACTGGGAAACTAAATAAGTAATATGATTTAATATAAAAAAATACAAATGAATGAGAATGAAAAAAGGGTTAATAGAAAAAAGAAACAAGAAGTAAAATAGAGAAAAAAATTGAGTGTATTAAAATCCAGGCCAGAGGAGAAGAGAATAAAAGGAGAAAATAATGGTGAGAGAGAGAAAAAGAAAAACAAATGAAGAACAAACAAGACGAGGTGGAATGAAAGAAAAGGAAGTCAGGTGACAGAAAAATGAAGATAGGGAAGGAAACAAAGTAGGCTGAAACAATAAGTAAAAGAAAAGTATAAAAATGAAAGGGAAATGAACATTAATGAGAAACAAAACACCAACAAAAATCAACCCAGGAAACCAGGCTTACATCTTAGACCCCTTGAGATCTTCTCAGCCTGCTGGTGCCATCAATTAATCATCCTGCAACCTGCTACTTGGAGGTGATACATCCAGTTTAGTGAATAAAATAATGGAAAAAGAAGAAAGAATAATGATTAAAAAATGAAAAAATTACAGATCCCAAGAAACTAAAACAAACAACAGAATCTCAGTCTGTATGTTTCTATCAAAAGGTGCTAGCTGTGTGCCTGGTAGCTCAGTGAATCCATCTCTATATCCCTTCTCTTAGGAGGTAGCAGGACACACACCAGGGACATTCATAATGAAAGGAAGGAATTATTCCACTGAGCTACATTGGATCTATAATTTACATAGGCTTCTGAAAGCTTATCTGGCTCTTCCCACCCCCGTATCAATCAGGTGACATGGAGTTTTAACAGTTTCCAGGTGCTGGGATAACTGAACACCTGTCTCCAATCCCCTCCCTGACCTAATTAACTCTCTACCAGGGTGGCTAGTTTTACAGTCTGCCTAAGCAGATCCCTCCTCCCCTATCACCAAGACTGACTCAGTGCAGGCTGGTGTTCTACCTGTAATTGAAAAGTTATTTACATTGCCAAATCCCTTGAAAATAAAATACTCTTCACCCTCCATTAGACCAGCATTTCCACCAAGGAGTGCTCCCTCCCACTCAGCTGGCTGGTGAGAGCCAGTTTTTCCATGGAGGCTATATCCCTTGAGGGTGCAGTTTAAAAGTCCAACATTTCCAGGCCCTGTATTCCATTTCCAGTAACAGGGATAAGAAACGAATGGTTTTCCCTTGACCTCTTTTACTCTTTGCCCTGTTTTCTCATGGGCAATACTTTGCAGCCTCCTGTTCTGTCCATTAAGTGATTTTTATTATAACATTTCTATTTCCATTGGTTTAGATGTCATATACATATTTTTAGTTACTACAAAAACCGATAGGGTGCCCATCTACCATAGGGGAAGCCCTGCGTGTGCTTTCAAGGGTATCCTTGTGAAGGCAAGCTGGACCACGCCTGCAGAAAGCTGATGGCCTTTGCCTGTGGAGAGCTGATGACCCACACTCGTGCAGAGCTGATGGCCCATGCCTGCAGAGAGCTGGTGCAGCAAGATGATGCAACAAAGGGAGACAATCAGATACAGAAGAATGTGCAGTGAATGGACACAGAGAGCAGACAGCAAGCAAGGGGCAAGGGAGGGATAAGTAAATAAAAAATAAATCTTTAAAAAATTATAAATATACATGTATTATCAAAACAAAATATTATTGATACTTGTTATTTCTGCAGGACAAAGCAAGGGACCTTTAACATTTTAACTAGATTTATCATCCCCTTTCCCAATTTATGTTAATTGTGTCATGAATTTCAATCTTTCTTCTTCTTCCTTGTCTTTCTTTCTCTCTCTCTATAAAGAGACAAATTCACACACAAACATCTCCATAGAAGATATGTGATTATTCATCATATGATTCCAATATCAATGTAAATTTACTTACATATTGTGATGGTTAAGTTCATGGGTCAATTTAGCCACTTTATGGTGCCCAGGTGTTTAGTCAGGCAAACACTGGCCTGATTGTGAAGACATTTTGTGGACTTAAGTCATCTGTAAATTTATTACATTTATGGCCAATTATATATAATTTGAATGGAAGAGATTGCCTCAACAGTGAGAGAAGTCTCAACTAATCAGTTGAAGGCTTAAAAAGAAGTGATGATTTCAGCAGTTAGAAGAGAGAATTACCAAGTCTGTTTTATCCAACCAGCTTTGCACAGGAAATTAATTGCAGACGTTCACTGGAGTTTGTAGCTTGTAGTCTGTACTATGGAAGTTGGAATTTACTATCTGATATAACATTTAAAATCTCATATTTGCAGTTATCTCTTATCCATCTTTGTTTTATTTGTATTTTTATTAAATTGTCTTATTTTTTAAAGATACATAGATCACAAAAAATGCTACAGTAAAAAATATAAGAGGTTCCCCCAAACCCCACATCCCCACACCACCCATATCAACAACCACATTCACCATTATGGCACATTCATTGGATTTGGTGAATACATTTTGGAGCACTGCTGTACTGCATGGATTATAGTTTACATTGTAGTTTACACTATCCCCCAGCACATTCAGTGAGCTATGGCAAGATATATAATGTCCAGCATCTGTCCCTGCAATATCATTTAGGACCACTCCAAATCCCAAAAATGCCTGTACAGCTCATTCTCTTGTTTCCTCTCCCTGCCCTCAGCAACTCCCATGGCCACTTTCTCCACATCTATGCTATAGTTTCTTACATTATGAATCACAATAGTTCTATAATAGAAAACCAGTAAGTTCACTCTAATACATAATTTATTCCTCCATCCTTTGGACCCTGATTTGGTAATGTCTACCCCACCTCTATATAGAGAGGGGACTTGGATCCCTCATGATTGATAGATGCAATTCTGTTTGGAGTTGTAGGCATCTGCAGTTCCCTGATGTGGTGGTTGACCTTCTTTACCTCCCAGTTAGCTGACCCATGGAAGTCCAACAAATTGGAGAATAGGAGTTGCAACTCTACTTAGTCTCAGGGCCCAGCTGGCAGATGACCAGGCCAGAGATTGAAGTCTCCTGAGTATACACAAACCCTGCACTACAGTTTCAGTAAAAGTGACAGAAGAGTAATGTGCAGAAAGTCCAAATCTATGTCCAACTCCATCATACTCAAGAACACAAATTCCAAAATAGGGACCACTGATAAGGCACTGAACTTCGGAGGCAACAGCCCTTATTGTAGAATGTGTCTCTGCAGCCCTCAATGTGAACCAGTATCTGGAGTTGTAACTATTTTGACTGTCTCTTGGATCCTGCTGAGACATGCATAAGTGTGAAGAACCCTCTGATGACCTCCTGACTCTTTTATGATGACCCTTAGTCATATGAACTCATTGTCTTTACCATTTCCCCCTTTTATTCAAGGTATTTTTTGAGTTGCATCACCAGTTAGTGATTGGTAGTAATCCCTTGGCACCAGGTAATTCATCCCCAGGAGTCATGTCCCACAATGGGTGGGAGGTAATGCATTTGCATGCTGAGTTTGGCTTACAGAGTGGCCACATTTGAGCAACATGGAGGCTCTCAGGAGATAACTCTTAGGCAACCTGCAGCTCTATGCCTAGTTCAAATTTCAGGCACACAGGCTCATAAGCATAGACATCAGTATAAAGGGCTCATCATTTGAGAATCCTTCCTCACTGGCCTTTGCCCTTGCACTGCAGGGATTATTGCTTTTCCATTGTGGTATGTGACAGAGCTTCCCTGGCTAAGAACTCAGCACTCTCTTAGTTGTTATTTGTAACTGTAACTACAATGAAAATACCCAAGATGTATCTGAAAAATTTTAAGTACCCTATATAGATGCCCTGGAAAACTCCCTTCCAACCATGTGTGTCCCCTCAATAACACCCCTCACGATTGTTCCTCCCCTACCATAGTTGAACCCCTCTTTGGTCCAAAACTTCTTTAAAAATGAAGTCTAATATATTGCCAAATTCAATTAATAGGAAAATGAAATAGTAGTGATAGGTTTAAAGATTATAAATAGAATAGATACTAATTTAGAAAATCTAAAATAAAGTAAAAATAAACTGGGGTATTAAAAAATGAAAAAATATAAAACATTGTTTTTGACATTTTGCCTTTCATCATTTTAATAGGTTTTTCCTGTATGTACAGTGGCAAGGTAATTTATTTCATTTCTTCTTCAATGTCTACATTTCTTTTCTTTAATTTTTAATTTTGTCATCAAAAAAGTTTTACATCATAGTAAAGTCACATATACAATAAAGGGGTGTCTCATATATCCAAAATCAAAACCTTCTCCCTCTTCCCCAGAAATGAGATCTTTACATATTGATGGTATATTTGCTACAGCTGATGTAGATATATTGAAACATAGTTATCAAACATGGTCCCATTTTGGTTTACATTAAGTTTTATATTTTAGATTGTACAATTTTCCAAATTTTTAGTTGCCTTAATTTTACATTAAGGTTTCCATTTTAGCCTATAGACTTTTATACATTTTGGTGTAATTTAAAGTTTCTATAGTAATTGTTGCATGATCTTGTGGAAAATTTCCATTCCCCCCAGTTACCCTGCTTCCATCTATTCTATTCCTCTCTCCCCTTCCCTCACAGTCCACAGTGACAATCAATCTTCACATCTTGAAGGACTAGATTCACACATACTTGCAACAATGCTGAGGGCTTGACATACTAGAATGTCTTCACCTACTGGGAGCCACCAATTATCTAAAGAGACACAATTCCCTCTATTTCAGAACATCAGACCTCCACAGGATGTGGGTACAGCTTCCCACTCATTTTATGGGTCTCCACCCAATGATATAACATGCTGTGACATGCTGTAAGCACTCACACACTCCCTATAAGCTTGCCCCTGTGCCAGATGCAACCCTTAAGCACATTAAACAAGTAATCCTTCCTTATAATATTTTCTAAAGATTTTTCTCAATATTATAGTTTCAGCAACATACCTGACAATCTCCCATGTTCAACTGTTCCCCCAAATCTCCCCCCCCCAATTCCATGGGCCATCTGACCCATCTGCCCTACCCTAGCCCACATCAAGCCTGCAAATTCCAACCCAAAGATATCCCTATGCTCCCATCTTATTGCTTCCCTGTACAAATACTTACCTCCATTTTATCACAGATTTTACCCATGTAGGCATCAATTCATATCCTTCCTCTCTCCCCCAATTTCCTGTAAGCCTCTCATCCAGTCTCTAGCTCTCTGAGACAGCTTGGTTTGCTTATTTCATTTTGGAGAGTTCATGTATTAACCGTCCTTCAATTCCTTGCTTGCTTAACTTATCATAACGTCCTCAAGGTTCATTTATGTTATCCCATGTGTTTGTACTGCATTCCTTCTTAGAGCTGAGTAGTATTCCATTGTAGATAGATACCACATTTTGTTTATCCATTCATCTCTTGATTGGCATTTGGTTTGATTGCAACTTTTGGCAATAGGGAATAATGCTTCTATGAACATTTGAGTGCATATATTAGTTTGTGTCCTTGATTTCCGTTCTTCTGAATATATACCCAGCAGTGGAATTGCTTGGTCATATGGCAAATCTGTAGTTGGTTTTTCAAAAATCGCCAAACTATCTTCCAGAATGGCTGGATATTTCTGCATTTCCAACAGCAATTAATGAGTATCCCCATTCCTCAACATCTTTTCCAACACTCGTAGTCTTCTGTTTCTTTGATATCAGTCAGTCTTATAGGAGTAAGATGATATCTCATTGTAGTTTTGAATTGCATTTCCCTAATAGCTAGTGATTTTGAGCATTTCTTCATGTGATATTTAGTCATTTGTATTTCTTCTTTGGAGAACTGTCTGCTCAAATCTCCTGCCCGTTTTTGTTTTTACATTTTCAAGATATAGGAGTTCTTTTTATATGCTGGATATTAGTCTCCTATCAGATATATGGTTACCAAATATTATTTCCCATTAAGTAGTTTGTCTTTACACTTTCTTGACAAACGCCTTTGAGGTGCAATGGGCTCTAATTTTGAGGAGGTCCAATTTATCTATTTTTTCTTTTGCTGTTTGTGCTTTGGTTTTTAGTTCATGAAGCCATTTCCTATTACACGGTCATGTAGACGCTTCCTTACATTGTTTTTGAAGATCTTTATCATCATATCCTTATATTTATGTCTCTGATCCATCTTGAGTTGATTTTTGTATGAGGTTTGAGATGGTAATCTTCTTTCATTCATTTACATATGCATATCCTGTTCTCCAGGCCCCATTTGTTGAAAAGGACATTCTCTCACATTTAAGTGGGTGGGCTTTGTGGCCTTTTCAAATATCAGATGATTGTATATGTGAGGATCTATACCAGAAATCTTATTTATGTTCCATTGGTCAGTGTGTCTATCCTTGTGCCAATACCATGCCATTTTCAATACTTTACCTTTGTAGTTTGCTTTGAAGTTTGGTAGTGTGATTCCTAAAATTTAAATTTTCTTCTTTAATATGTCTTTGGTTCTTTGGGGCCTTTTTCATTTCCAAATAAATTTCATAGTTAGTTTTTCTAGTTCATTTAAAAGGATATGTTAATTTTTATTAGGATTGTGTTTTGAATCTGAAGTTCATTTTTGGTAGGTTAGACATCTTAATAACATTTAGTCTTCCTATTCATGAACAGGGAATATTTTTCCATTTATTTAAGTCTTCTTTGATTTCCTTGAATAGTGTTGTGTAGTTTCCTGTGTATAAGTCTTTTACATCTTCACTTAAATTTATTCCTATTTATTTGATCTTTTAAATTTACTATTGTAATTGTTTCTTGATTTCCTCCTCAGATTGTTCATTATTTGTGTACGGAAATGCCACTGATTTTTGTGAATTGCTCTTATGACCTGAAACTTTACTGAACTCATTTATAAGTTCTAGAAATTTTGTTGTGTACTTCTCAGGGATGTTTATTTGTAAGATCATGTTTTCCTCCAATAGTGAAATTTTAACATCTTCCTTTCCTATTTGGATACCTGTTGTATCTGGATCTTGTCTCAGTGCTTCAGCAAGCACTCCTAAAACAATGTTAAATAGTAGGGGTGATAGTGGGCATCCTTGTCTTGTTCCTGATCTTAGAAGGAAAGATTTTAGGATTTCACCATTTAAAATGATGTTAGCAAAACAGAACTATTGTGGACAGCAAGATGGCGGTGGAGTAAGGAGCTCCTAGAGTCAGCTCCTTCTTAGGGCAGTTAGTAAACACCCAGAGCTCTCTGGAGCTAGCTGAACCACCTGATTGGGGGCTTCAGGAGGTCAGAAGGGCATCCTGCAACATCCTTGAGTGAATGGAAGAAGGAGGCTGCCCATCTGCAGAGTATAGTCAAAAACTGAGCACTCCACATCGCTGAGGCCAGTCCCCATCCCCCACCAGAGGCACAAGCTGCCTCTGGAGCTGTTCCATGGTTTGAATGGAAAGCTCCACTTCCCAAAAATGGGGGAGGAAGAGATGGTTGGGCACCATCTTCAGTTAATGATGAGTAAACTCAGTGGGCTAAAGTATAATCCTGAGAACAGCTGGAATTTAAGCCTGTCCAAGTCAGAAAGAGGCCAGGAGCAAACATCTTAACTCCACACCTGGTGCAAAGGAAAGTGGGACAGACTGAAACTCCCAGTGCTTTTGGCGACCAGCTTCTTTCCATCTAGATCAGATTGCAAGTCTAGACTAAGGTACATTGCCACCACTGGCAGGGAGGAAGCTGTAGGGATCTGCACCAGCCTCTCTGGGAAATTGCTGGCAAAACCAAAAAAGGCTGGTGAATGTCCTACTCTGGTGATGCAAGTTGCCCCAGGAGCTGTTCTGTGACCAGAAGTGGAAGCTCCATTTCCCAAAAAAAGGGAAGGAAGACACGGTTGGCTGCTGATTTCAGCTACTGATTGGTAGACTTGAATGGCTAAGGAATAATGCTAGGAACAGCAGGTGTGTGGATTTGTCCAAGTCAAAAATGGCCGGTTGCTGCCATTTTGATTCCACCCTGAGCCTAAGGGGAAGCCAACCGGACCAAATATCATAGTGACCATAGGAACCGGTTTCTTTCACCTGGATAAGCCTGCAGTCCTAGCCTAGGCTTCAGTCCCACTTCTGGCAGGGATGAGGCTGGCTAGCTTAGCACCAGTCTATCCAGGTAACTGAGGGTGTCTTTGACCAGCACAATGTGAATAATTAAAAGACTACAAGAGCAGCTGCAGTCATCTTGGACCAGCACTGCGTAGATTACTGCCCACAACTGCAGCTACATCCATGCCCCAGGCAGGGGAGAAAGGAGCATGAAGCTTCACCAGTCTCCTGGGCAACTAATGGTCTAGGCCTGCACTACTTGGATTTTTCCACACAACTGTGACTCTTTCCCTACCTCTGGGAAAGGAGAAAGTTGTGAGAAACTTCATCCACCCCTGGGGCAATAAAGACAGCTTGAGCATCCAGTTTATAGCATCAGTTACAACCTTGGCTCTACTGCAAAATGAGCAAAGGAGAAAGGGCAGGAAGTCTTAAACTAAAGAGAAAAACTGCACCCAGAATAAATACTCTAGTAAACCTGATGCCAAGACACTACCCAAAAATTACAATCTACACCTAGAAACAGGAAGCTATGGACCAGTTAAAGGAATAAGATAAGCCTCCAGCTGACATAAAGGAGTTGAAACAACTAATTATAAATGTTCAAACAATCTCCTTAATTAATTCAATGAGATGGCTAAAGATATTAAGGATATTATGAAGACACTGGAGGAATACAAAGAATTTGAAAGCATGCATAGAAAAATAACAGATCTTATAGCAATGAAAGGCACAATAAATGAAATAAAAACAAAACCACATTGGAATCATATAACAGATTTGAGGAGGCAGAAAAAACGATTGGTGAGTTGAAAAAATGGCCTCTGACAGTGAACATACAAAAGAACAGAGGAAGAAAAGAATGGAAAAAATTGAACAAGGTCTCAGGGAATTAAAATATAGCCAGCAGTATGCAAACATATGTGTCATGGGTGTCCCAGAAGAAGAAGAGTAGAAAAAAGGGGCAGAAGGAATATTTAAAGATATAATGTTAGCAAATTTTCCGGCCATATTGAAGAACATATATATCCATGTCGAAGGAGCACAATGTACTCCCATTCAAAAAAAAAAAAAATCCAAATAGACCAACTCCGAGACACATACTAATCAGAATGTCAAATGCCAAAGAAAATGAGGGAATTCTGAGAAGAGCAAGAGAAAAGCAATGTATAACATATAAGGGATACCCAATAAGACTGCTGATTTCTCACCAGAAACCATGTAGTCAAAAAGACAGTGGTCTGATATATTTAAGATACTACAAGAGAAAAATTTCCAACCATGAATCTTATATCCAGCAAGACTGTCTTTCAAAAATGAGGACAAGATTAGACTATTCACAGATAAAGAGAAACAGAGAATTTCTAAGAAAGAGACCAGTTTTTTAGGAAACACTAAAGGGTGTGCTAAAGGGGTTAATGGAAAGCAGAAATGAGATTATAAGGCTATGAGTCTCTAAAAAAGAGTCTGGAGGTTGTCAGAAGGAATGCCCTTATGCACAACTGAGCAGAGTCAAAGAGACAGATAAAGTAGATACAACCCCAGGTATTGGTTCTTTTAAGGGATAAAGAGACCCACGGGTTCTATGGTCATGGCAGATGGGGTTCACTGCCATGGCAGATGGCCCTTCTTTGGAGCTGGTGTTTCTACATGATGGAATTGGACTCAGAGGGGATCTCTTCTCACAAGAGTTGCATGCTACTTTATTGGAATTGTAGTTGGTGCTGGGGTTTAAGATATATTTAGGGGATTTGAATCTCTGGACTGATAATAAGACACCCAGGCCCAGAGCCTCAACAGACTTCAGCTCCTACACTTTGATTTATTGGTCTGACCCCACTCAGCTAACATGGAGTTGAAGAAGGTCAACCACCACACCATGGAGCCTAAAGTGTCTACAACTGAAAGCAGGAGGAGTGCATCCAGTATCCATGTGGAATCTAAACCCCCACTTGACATAGATGTGCAATGGACACAACCAATCCAATGTCCACAGAGAAAATGTGGAATGGGTGTGGGAAGGGTAACCATGGTGGCTGCTGGGTTTGGGGAATGGGAGGAAGAGATGAGATGTGGAGTCGTTTTCAGGACGTGGAGTTGTCCTGGGTGGTGCTTCACGGACAATTACGGGACATTGTAGATCCCCCCAGGGCCCACTGGATGGAAAGTGGGAGAGTGTGGGCTATGATGTGGACCATTGACTATGGGGTGCAGTGATGTTCAGAGATGTACTTACCGGGTGCAATGGATGTGTCACGATGATGGGAGAGAGTGTTGCTGTGGGGGGAGTGGGGGGTGGGGCAGTGGGGTTGATTGGGACCTCATATTTTTTGAATGTAATTTTTAAAAATAAATAAATAATTTTAATAAAAAAATAAAATAAAATAAAGGGTGTGCTAGAGCCTGAAAAGAAAAGATAGGAGAGAGAGGTCTGGAAGAGAGTCTAGAAATGAAGATAATATCAATAAAAGTAACTAAAAGTGTCAAAAGAGTGGTGAAAATAAAATATGACAGATAAAACTCAAGTAGTCAGGAATAAACATAACCAACAACATAAAGCACTTGTATTCATAAAACTGCAACACAATGTTAAAAGAAAACAAAGAAGTCCTAAATAACAGGAAGAACATTCCATGCTCATGGATTGGAAGAATAAATATCATCAAGATGTCAATTCTACTCCAATTGACATACAGAGTCAATGCAACCCTCATAAAAATTCCACCAGCATTTAAAAAAAATTGAAAACTCAATTAGCAAATTGGTTTGAAAGGGCAAGTGGTCATGAATAGACAGAAACATCATAAAAGGAAAAGCGAACCCTCATCTCCAGGCTTTAAATCATACCACCAAGCTATAGTGGTAAAAAGAGCATGGTACTGGCATAAAGACAGATACATAGACCAATGGAGCTAAATTGATGGTTTAAAAACAGACCCTCACTTATATTGTCAAGGGATGTTTGACTATCCTGTCAAACCCACACAGCTCAGGCAGAATAGTCAATTCAGCAAAATGGTGCTGCAAGAACTGGATATCTATAGCCAAAAGAAGGAAAGAGGACCTCGATCTCACATCTTATCCAAAAATTAACTTAAAATGGCTCAAAAACCTTAAAAAAGCAAGAACCATAATACTTCTAGAAGAAATTGTAGAAAAATATCTTCAAGACATGGTGGTAGGTGGTAAATTCTTAAAGGACGTAAGAGAAGGATCGAGGTGGACAACTAATGTTTAATATATGTAGTGGTTTTGGTTGGCTTTATTATAAAGCTGTGGAAACGTATATAATGGATGGTAAAAATAGTAATAGCTAGTTTATGGATAAGGATGTGGCTGAAGGTGTTGGTCTGGTGATGTGGATGCCAGTTGATGAAATGCTGGAGAGTGATCTAGCAACTGAATAGTGAGGTGGAACAGGAGGTGGATGAAGGTTGTGGTTGATGGTGCAGATGTGGGAGTGTCCTCCTTTTTGGCTTAGAGCAAATGTATATCACTAATGCAGGATGTTGGGAATGCATGGGGAAAATATAACTGGAATGACCTATGGACTGTGGTTAGCAGTAATGATGTAATTTCCTTGCATCTATGCCAAAGATGTACTGTGTTGATAATGGAGCAGTATGGAAAATGTGAGCCAAATGTATATTAAGGACATGGTAACAATCATATGATATTATCTTATCTGTGGCAAATGTTCTGCCACGGGGTGGTGTGTTGATGGAGTGGCATTATTTGGGAGTTCTGCATAAGTGCATGATTGTTTTATAAGTTTACAGCTTCTGTCATAAAAAAATATATTTAAAAAAATAATAAAGTGTGTTGGTAAAAAAACACACCAAATGTAAGATAAGAACTATAAATAGTAGTAAGATTTTGACAATATTCTTTCATACTTTTTAAATACATCTCACAACAATGCAAGGTGTTGATGTAGGACTGATGTATGGGACCTCAGTATGATGTTATGTATGTTTGCTTTTTAAGTCCACAACTTTTTACTATACACTTAATTGTTTATTTATGTTCATATATAAATTGCATAAAGATAATAATAATAGGGAATGTTGGGGAACATTTTATGGTTAGTAGTAATATTTTGACAATGCTCTTTAATCATTTGTTAAAATGGTTTAACAACAATGTAAGGTGTTGTTTATAGGGTGTTATGGGAGTCCTGTGTGATGTTATATATGTTTGCTTTGTAAGTTCACAGCTATTACTATACACTTATTGATTATGTATGTTCATGTGTGGGTGATATGTTTCAATAAATTAATTTAAAAAATGATGTTAACTGTGTTTTTTTCATATATGAACTTTATCAGGTTCAGGAAGTTTCCTTCTATTCCTATCTTTTTGCAGTGTTTTAACAAGAAAATATACTGTATTTGGTCAAATGATTCATTCTCCATCTAAAGATATGATCATGTGATTTTTTCCTCTGATTTGTTTATGTGGTGTGTTATACTAATTTATTTTCTTATGTTGAAACATACTTGCATACCAAGAATGAAACCCACTTGGTCATGGTGAATATTTCTATTAATGTGCTGTTGAATATGATTAGCGAGTATTTTGTTGAAGACTTTTGCATATAGGTTCATTAGATCAATTGGTCTGTAATTATCCTTTATTGTGGGGTCTTTTTGTGGCTTTGGTGTTAGGGTAATGTTGACATCCTCGAACGAGTTAGGCAATGCTCCTTCTATTTTGATTTTTTGGAAGATTTTAAGCAAGATTGTTGTTAGTTCTTTCTGGAATGTTTACAAGAATTCACCTGTATAGCCATCTGGCCCAGGGCTCTTCTTAGTTAGGAGGACTTTACTGATGGATTTCAGCTCTTTACTTGTGATTGGTTTGTTGAGATCACCAATTTCTTCTTTTGTCAATGTAGGCTTCTTATATGATTCTACAAATTTTTCCATTTCCTCTAAATTGTACTTCTTGTTGGCATATACTTTTGCAAAAGTATCCTCTTATGATAATCTTTATTTCTGTTGTGTCAGGGTTGATATCCCCTATCTCATTTCTTTTTTTAAAATTTTTCATTTTTAAATTTTTAAATTTTTGCCTTTATTCATTTTTAAAATATTACATTAAAAAAATGAGGTCCCTATATACCCCTCACCCCCCTCATCCCACTCCTCCCCCCATAGCAACATTCTCCTCCATCATCATGAGACATTCATTGCATTTGGTGAATACATTTCTGAGCATCATTGCTCCTCATGGTCAAAGGTCCACATCATAGCCCACACTCTCCCATGTTCCATCCAGTGGGCCATGGGAGGACATGCAATGTCCGGTAATTGTCCCTTCATCCCCACCCAGGACAACTCCAAGTCCCGAAAACGCCTCCACATCTCATCTCTTCCTCCCATTCCCCACACCCAGCAGGCATCTTCTCTCAGTTTTTGTTAGTCTAGTAAGGGTTTGTCAGTTTTATTGATCTCCTCAGAGAACCAGCTCTTTGTTTGGTTTATTTGTTTTAGCAGTTTCAAATTTTTTTCTGATTTTCTGTTTCATTTAGTTCTGCTCTGATAAATTTATTTCTTCTTCATTTGGCATTTGTTTATTGTTTTATTACTAATTCTTCCAAGTATGCAGTTAGTTCTTCAATTTTAGCTCTTCTATTTATGTATGAATTTATGGCTATGAATTTCCCTCTCACCACAGTTTTTGCTACATCCCATAAATTTTGATATGTTGTATTATTGTATATGTTACTTTCAAGGTAGTTATTGAATTCTTTTGAGATTTCCTCCTTGATCCATTGTTTTAATAAGAATGTATTGTTTAACTTCCATATCTTGGTCCCATATCTGGATCTCTGGTCCTTGCACATTTCCAGCTTCATTACACTGTGTTCGGAGAAATTATTTTGTATGATTTCAATCTTTCTGAATTCATTGAGACTTTCTCTGTGGCCTAGCTTGTGTTCTATCTTGGAGAATGATCCATGTGCACTTGAGAAGAATGTATATCCTGCTGTATGTGGGTGTAATGTTCTGCATATGTCTATTAGTTCCACATCCTCTAATCTATTGTTCCAAGTCTTTGTTTCTTCATTTATTCTCTGTTGAGATGTTCTGTCCAATGATGATAGTGGTTTATTAAAGTCCCCTAATGTAAGTGTAGAAGCATCTATTCCTTCACTGAGTTTCTCTAGTGTTTGCCTCACATATTTGTAGACACCCTTGTTAGTGGCATAAATGTTTATGATTATTCTTTCTTCTTGAATTATTACTTTCACTAACAAGTAGTGACCATCTTTGTCTCTCACAAGAGTTTTGAAATTTAAGTCTATTTTGGTGTATATTAATATAACTACTCCTCCCCTTTTTTGGTTATTGTTTGCATATAAGATTGCTTTCCAGCCATTCACTCTCAACCTCCTTGAATCCCTGTGTCTAAGATGTGTTTTTGGTAGACACCATATAAATGGGTCATATTACCATATACATTTTTCCAATCTGTGTCTCTTCACAGGTGAGTTTGATCCATTGATATTCAGTGTTATTACTTTGAAGGAATTACTTATATTAACCATATTTTCTTAGGATTTGTATTTGTCATGTTGTTTTTTTTTTCTCTTTTTGTCTTTTTAGTTGTTCTTACACTCTCCTCAACCCTGTCTCTCCTGTTTTTATTTTTTCTTTCTTCCTGCAGAACTCCCTTTAGAAATTCTTGAAGGGCAGGTTTCTTGTTGGCATATTGTCTTAGTTTCTGTATATCTGTGAATATTTTGAACTCTCCATTATTTTTGAATGTTAGCTTTGCTGGATAGATTTTTCTTGGCTGGAAAATTTTTGTTAAATACTTTGACTATGTCAACCACTGTCTTCTTGCCTCCATGTTTTCAGGTGAGAAATTGTCACTTAATCTTATGGAGCCTCCCTTTTATGTAATGGTTCTCTTTTCTCTTTCTGCTTTCAGTATTTTCTCTTTGGCTTGAGCATTGGATAATTTAACAATATATACCTTTGTGTAGGCCTGTTTGGATTTATGATGTTTGGGGTGCATTGTGCTTCCTGGACATGTACATCCATCTCCTTCACTAGGTTTGGGGAGTTTTCAAACGTTTATATTTTCCAACACCCCTTCTGTCCCCTTTCCCTTCTCTTCTCCTTTTGAGATTCCCATAATGCCTATGTTTGAGCATTTTTTGTTGTCATTCACTTCCCTGTGTCCCTGATGAATTTTTTTAACTTTTAATGTTTTATCAAGAAATTCTACTATCTGTTTGAGTCCAGATGTATTGTCCTCCACCTCACTAATTCTTTCCTCTGCCTATTCAAATCTGCTGTTATTTGCTGAGAATGTATTTTTAATTTCTAGAATTGTGTTGTTCATCACCATCATATCCATTATATGTGAGTATGTTTACAATTTTTTCTCTATGCTCTCCAAGTATTTTCTTAATATCCATAATCTCTTCGTTCATTTCATTAAATTGATCTTTGATATATGCTTTGAGACATTTGGTTAGTTGTTTAATGTTCTGCTTCTCTTCCTGGTTTTTAGTTTGTTCATTGGATTGGGCTATGATTTCCTGATTATTGGTATGGTTTGTAATTTTCGGTTGCTGTCTGGACTTCATTTTATATTGATGGGTTTATTCAGTTGATTAACTTCTCTATTTATTCTTCATGTTTATATAGGTGTTGTTTTAGTGTGCATGTTAAGCCTTCTCTTTGACACTTCATTCTTCTTATTCTATTTCCTTGTTGTTGTCTTAGGTTCACTTGAAGGATAATATTAGGGCCAGGGAAAGGAAAAGGGTTATGAAAAAAACAATCTATAATAGTAGCATTGAAAGCAACTATAATTTAAACTATTATTCATATGTTGCAGCAGTACTCCAAAATGTATTCCTCAAATCCAGTTATTGTGCCACAATGGTGAAAGAGGTTGTTGATGTGGGAGGAGTGGGGTGAGGGGGGTGTGGGTGTATGGGAACCTCATGTCTTTTTTAATGTAAATGTTTTGTGATCTATGTATCTTCAAAAAATACAATAAAAATTGATAGGGGTGAGGGGTGAGAAGTGGGGTATATGTTAACCTCTTATGTTCTTTAAAGTAACTTTTTTTGTGGTCTATTAACCTTCAACAAAGATTAATAAAAAGCAAAAGAATAAAGTGTACACTGGACTGAGAAATTCAAGGATCATTTTTGAACACCAGTGATAAAAATTATAGACCATGTAGCGGTGCAGCATTAGGATGGAGAAAGTGGTTCCTGGAAAAGCAGTACATTTGTCCACATATTTTGCCACTTAGAGGATTAAGTTAATTATCAGTAAAGGGGGGTTGATCAAAGAGAAAGCATTTCTTTTCTACTTTAAAAGAGTATATATTTGAGTTTGTTTCTGTATTGATGATAGAGATCCAGGTTATATATATATATGAACTGTATATATAAACACACACATAAAGTTACAACACAGTTCATACAGTTTTTGGCACACTTACATTCTCTCTCATGTCTATTCACAAGAAAGAAATATTTTTTAAATTTAATAGATGCATAGTGGAGTACTAAAGTATATGACTTTTGAATAATTTCATTACAAGTCAGGCTGAATATATATTTGTGACTTTGTTAGCCATTTGCTTGATCTGTTTCCCTCTCTGTTAAAGTCATTTTTAGAGTTTAAAAAAAAAAATTTATGTTGTCTTTATTGCATTGGTTTAAAGAAAAATTTCACTTTCCACCAACTTAGGTGTTTGTCTTTTTATTTTTTCATGTATTTTAGTTGTACTTAAGGGAAATGAGTCAAAGTTAGTGGACAATAGAAAGATGTAAAGGAAAGGGGATAGTGTTGGCTTCCAAAATCAGTACACAGACAAAAGAGGAAATTGAGGATGAGGAAGCACAGCAAATAAGAAACACTGCCTGCAATACCTGATAGAAAAAAAAAGAAAAAAGTAAGAAAAAAATGGGGTGCAATAAAAACAAGTAAGAAAAAAATGGGGGCCATAGAGGGATAAAGAGGAAGGAAAAACAAGAAAACCAACCAACCAAGCAAAAAGGAAAATAAAAAACAAAAACAGGCAAAGACTTAAGTAAGGAATCCTCTTTGCATTTGAATAAACTGCTTAGGAGTCTGTGCTTCTTTTGTCCTTCCTCACTTCCCTCTCTCCCAGTACAGTAGGAAGGCTGTGTGAGGGGTCCCCTCAGAGATTCAAATGGGACCCTGGTGAACCAGTTCACCACAGAAAATAATGACTCTTAGTTTCTGAGAGAGTGCACCCTCACCTTGCCAGGAACCCTAAATATGCTATTGGAAGCCTACAAAATACCACCTATTGTCCCTCTCCCTTAGGTGTGCTACAGGGGCTAGTTAATTTTCTGACTCCACTTTCTCCCAGACCAAGGTTCCCTATCCCAGGGCATTTACCTAAATCAAATTCTCTCAGAAGATTCACCTCTCCTTTTTACCTAGGCCCTCCTCAAGCCAGCTGGTATGCTTCTCCAAGCTCAATAAAATGGGGGACCAGATAATTAAACCTGTACTCCTTGGGTCGCTCTGTGCTCCTCACCAAAACCCTCACACTCCTGGAATTTTTCCAATACTGGAGGGCTATGGGAATGCCAGAGTTCCAGGAGTGCTGGGTCCGGGTAATTCAGGCTTGGGAGAATGTGGGCTCAGTGTATGCAGGTTTGTGGAATGTGGGTTAATGAGAATGCAATATTTGGGGAACACAAGATTCCGGAAACTCAAGTTTGGGGATTTTGCATTTGGGGAATATGGGGCTCCGGAACACCATCATGCAACTGGCAGTGTTCACGGACCACTACTGCTCTCAGTCCTAGGGGAAGGGTTTTGTCTTCCCACAGCTTCTGGCTTCAGGGTCAGAACCCCGTGGTTTTACCTTGAGCAAGCACTAACTTTATCGCAGTCTCTCCAGATCAACATCCAGACAACTCCTGCTTTGTAGGTTCCCAAAACTGCCCACTAGGACAGGATTCTGTCCATACTCAGCTATTTTTTGGCAGAAGAGAAGATAAGGGTGCACTCACTCAGATGCCATCTTGCCCTACCTCTCTCCCTCTTACCTATTCTATTTCCTTAGAACATATTGATTAATACACATAGCTAATGCCTTTCTTGCTCATTTCAATTTTTCCTGTGTCTGTGACCACCAATTTTGGATTATTTTACTTTTAAAAAATATATATTTATTACATAAGCTGTGAATTTCAAAGCTATGATGCTCGTGTGTAGAATTCTCAAACAACACCCCTTCAACAACTCACCATATTGTTGTGGAATATTTGTTAATGTTTATGAGGTAATATCAGACTATTACCACTAACTATGATTTATAGCATACATCTGGCATATTTTTGCATAGCCATTATAATTAACACAGCCCATCTTTGGCTTTCATGCAAGAATATTACAGTATTGCTATAACTAAAGCCCATAGGTTACAGTAATTGTATTTTTCCATCCTTCTCCAGATTCCACCACCTTTCAAAAGTTACATACATACATTTCAGTTCACAGAAGGACATTCTTGCATTTGTACTATCAACCACCATTATCATCCACCTCTGGGCTCGCTGTGTTAATCAGAACCTAGATTATTCTCTAGCTTACTTTCAATTGACATTTACATTCCTAAACTACACTTTTCAGCCACAATCCAGTTTATAAATCAGCCGTACAATCTATAATGTATTATCATAAACTCTATCCACTTACATACATTTATAGTTAAGTTAATTAAAACTTCTACATACATTAAGCATCAGTACTCCTTCAGAGCCCTCCTCTTGTCTCCTAATAATCTATACTTTAGGTTTAAAACCCATGCTTTATTCTTCATATTTAGTTCATATTAGTGAAACCATGAAATATTTGGCATTTTGTGTCTGCTTTACTTCACTTAATATGTTTTCAGGATTTATCCATGTTATCTTATATGTTCTAGTTTCATTTCTTCCTACTATAGTAGAGTATTTAATCCTATGTATATACTACATTCTGTTTATCCATTCATTGGTTGATGCACAGTTGGGTATTTCCCATCATTTGGCAAATGTCAATAATTGCACTGCACATTAGTGTGCAGATGTCTGTTTCTGTCATAGTTTTCAGTTCTTCTGGATATTTTCCTAGTAGAGGAATTGCTGGATCATATGGCAGTTCTATAAATGGCTTCCTGAGAAACCACCAAACTGTCTTCCACAGAGGCTGCACCATTTAACAACCCTACCAACAGTGAAAGAGTGTTCCTATTTCTCCACATCCTTCCCAGGACTTATTGTTTTCTGTTTTTTAAAATGATAACTCTTCTGTGTGGTGTGGGATGATATCCCACTGTCATTTTGATTTGCATTTCTCTAATGCCTAGATATACTGAATTTTTAAAGAAATGTTTTTTGGTCATTTTTATGTCCTCATTGTTTAAGTAACTATTTAGTTCTTTTCCACATTTTAAATTGAATTACTTGATCTTTTATTGTATGCTCTCTTTATATAGAATGGAAATCAAACCTTTATCTAAGGAATTTTTCCATTTAATCTACATTGTCCATTTTGTTGGTGTACAGTTGTTCATTGTATCCTCTCATGAATTCTTTTATTTCTGTGGGGTCAAAGGTAACTTCCATGTGTTCATTTTTTATTTTATTTATTTGCATCTTTTTTCTTATTTTTCTTTGTTAGTTTGCTTAAGGTTTTGCCAATTTTGTTAAACTTCTCAAAGGACCAAATTTTGGTTTAGTTAATTCTATTTTTTGTCTCAATTTCATATACTTCTTCTGTGACCATTGTTATTCCATTCCTTCTACTTCCTTTGGAACAGTATGCTGTTCTTTTTCTTATTCCTTCAGCTGTGTTGTTTGGGCATTGATTTTAGATCTTCTTTTTCAGTGTAAATACTGAGGGCAATACATTTTCCACTCAACACTCACTTTGCTGCATCTCGTAGTTTCTGATATGTTTTGTTCTCATTTTAATTTTGTCCATACATATTTATTGATATCCTTGCAATATATCCTTTACCCATTATTTGAGTGTGTTATTTAATCTCCATATTTTTGAGAATTTTCTCTTTTTTCACATCTTGTTGATTTCCACCTTTATTTCATTATGTTCAGATAAAGTGCTATATATAATTTTGATCTTGTTGAATTTATTAAGATCTACTTTCTTTTTCAAATTTATTTATTTATTTATTTATTTATTTATTTATTTATTTATTTATTTATTTTTCTATATAACCCACTCCTCACCCCCACCACATCATTTTTGTAAATTGTATTATTTGGAAGATATATACATCACATAAAAAATGTTACATTAAAAAATATGAGGTTCCCATATACCTCCCGAACCCCCCACCTCACTCCTCCCACACCAACAACCTTCCCCATCATTGTGGGACACTCATCGCACATGGTGAACACATTTTGGGGCACTGCTGCACTACATAGATAACAGTTTACCCTGTAGTTCGCACTCCCCCAGTACAATCAATGGATTATTTCAGTATATATAAAGTCCAGCATTTGAAACTGCAATATCATTTAGGACAATTCAAAATCCCCCAAATGCCCCCCAAATCACATCTCTTCTTCCCTCTCCCTGCCCTCAGCAACTACTGTGGCCACTTTCTCTGCATCAATGCTAAAATTTCTTCTATTACTCGTCACAATACTTTTATAGTTGAATATCAGTAAGTCCACTCTAATCCGTATTTTATTTCTCCATTCTATGGACCCTGGGATGGTGATGTCCTCTCCATCTCTACATCAAGATGGGGCTTAGATTCCACATGGGTGATAAATGCAACTCCTCTGCTTGCAGTTGTAGAGGTTCTTGAATCCCTGGAGTGGTGGTTGACCATTTCACCTCCCTGTTAGCTGACCTGGTTAAAACCAATGAACCAGAGAGTAGGATTCACCACTCTGCTGAGGCTCAAAGCCCAGCTGGCACATGGACAGTCCAGAGATTGAAGTCTCCTGAGTATGGACCATCCCTAGTGCCAACCACAGTTTCAGTAAAGTGACTGAAGAGGCATGTGTAGAAACATCTTAAAACTGAGATCTACTTTCTGATGAACATAATGTCTATCTTGGAGAAAACTCCAGAATCACTTGAGAAGAATGTATATCATGTTGTTATGGGGTGCAATATTCTGCATATTTCTATTAGGTTTAGTCCACTTATCATTTTATTCAAGATATTTCTTTTTTTGATCCTCCACCCAGATGATCTATCCAATGCTGAGAGAGGTCTCCAAATATTATTGTTAGAGATATCTTTTTTCCCCTTACATTTTACCAGTGTTTAATTCATGTAACTTGGGGCATTCTGATTAGGTGCATATATGTTTATAATGGTTATTTCTGCTACTGAGTTATCTCTTTTTGAATATATAATATCCTTCCTTTTGTCTAATATCAGTTTTGCTTTTGAAGCCTATTTTTATCTGATATAGGTATAGCTACTCCAGCTTATATTTTACTTTAATTTTTAATTACAACATGAATGGAATGTCTTTTTCCCGTCTTTCACTTTCAATCTATTTTTATCCTTGGGTCTAAGGTGAGTCTCCTGTAGACAGCATAGTGATGGCTCATATTTTCTTATCCATTTTGCCAGTCTGTGTCTTTAGATTGGGAAGTTTCATCCATTAACAATCAATGTTATTACTGTAAAGGCAGTTCTTATTTCACCCATTTTAACCTATGTGTTTTATCTCTCATATTTTGTTTTCACCACTCTTTTTACACTTAGTTATTTTAGTGATATAATTTTCATTTCTAGACTCTATTCCAAGACTCTCTCCTTTAAGAATGTATCACTCCCTTTAATATTTCCTGCAAAGCCAAGGAAATGGATCTTCCAACTCCAGTCATCGAATACCTCCAGAGGAGGCTTCTGCTGCCAAGGGAGGATGGGCACTGATCTCCACTGCATGGAGTGCTCTACTCAGACAACTTCACTGCAGATAGGTTGTTCCTCCTTCCAAGGATGTTGTAGGATTTTTTTTTTTTTGGTCTCATGGACCAACAACACAAATGATTTAGATAGCTCTGAGTGGTTACTAACTTCTCTGTAGGGCAAGCTGACTCTTGGAACTCCTTACTCAGGCCCATCTTTCCCCACCCCCTATTTTACTCTTAATTCATGAACATTTTTTACTTTCCTTTAGAATAATTTTTCTTATGAAAATATTTCTTTTCTTCTGAAATTATATTTATTTTTTCTTCATTTTTGAAGGATACTTTCACTGAATATTAATTTCTAGGTTGGCAGTTACTGCCTAAAAGCATATTGAAAATAATTATCCCTTCTCTTCTTGCCTCCATTGAAGCTATCTAGAAATCAGATTTCTTAACTGATATTTCCTTGTATGTTAACTGTCTTTAATTCAGACAAATTTAAAAATGTTAATGCTTTGTTTTCTAGAATTTCTTTATGATGTGTCTTGGTATGGATGTTCTTTGACTTGCTTGTAATATATTGGACCTCTTGAATTTGTGAATTGGTAAATTTTATGGAAACTTCTAGCCATAATTTCTTCTATCATTGACAATGTCCCATTTTTTTCTCTTCACTGCTTCTGGATTTCTAATAGAACAAAGTATATTGTACCTTATCCTCTCGCATGTTTTTCATCACAATATCTCTTTGGAATTCATTTAGAAAATTTGTTTTGAACTCTTCTTTTGTTCACTAAGTCTATCTTCATTCTATACTTATACTTAAGCTCATTTAAACATTTATTAATTTTGTCATTGTACTTTTAAGGTCTGAAGTTTTAATATGGTTCTTTTCAATATGTTTTTTTCTTTGTCTTTAATTGTTTCAGTTTCCCTGCTGGAAATTTATAGCTTGGCAATTATCTCCTTGAACAAAATAAACAGAGTTATTTTATAGTTTATGATTCATAATATCAATAATTTTAGTCCATGTGTTTATTTTTATTGTGTAACTTCTTCTGGTTCTAATTTGTGAGGTTTCTTTATTATGATTCTAATTTGTGGAGTCTGGCTTCCATTTGTGTCTTTTATCTGTGATTACATTCTAGACACTGAACACTCTTTATAGAAATAACTTGAGGCTTAGAATGATGTTCTCTTTCTGCAAAAATGATATTAGAAAGCTTTTGTAAGGTATTTGAGGACTCTAACACATCAACAGTTTCAAGGCTTGTAATTATGTTGGCCTCAGATTCAGGTTGTAAATTTTGTGAAGGCTCTTTCTTCTGGCTTGCCTTTATACTGAACTTAACACTTTGGATTATTAGCCCAAATCAGAGGAAAGCATATCAGGTCTCTACCTTTTGCAGATTGTGGACATTGGATTTTTTCTACCTAAACTAATGAAGCCACGGAAAGCCTGGGACACCTTCTTATCTCCCTCTTCTAGATCTGAAAACATCTCCAGAGCCAAAGTGGCTTTCGGTTCCTGTTCTCTATCTAGCACATCTCAGACCAGTAATTCATCATTATTCTTTTACATTTTTTCACTTTTAAGAGTATTTTAAGACTATTTTCTAGCCCCTTCATCTTATCAGGAGAAGAGAAAAAAAATCACCAGAATTACTGTGTCTGCCATTGTAAGGAACATGCAAAGTCAAAAGATTGTTTAATTTTTACATTTATCCTCCTTGTTGAATGTGCTCTGGAAAGATGAGATTTAGCTGTTAATTTGTTATCAGAAAAATATTTTTTTAAAGAATTTTTTCCTTCCATTGTGAGTACTTTAATATTAGGCACTTCATTTATTTTTACATTACTAGCATGCAATACAGAACTGACATTCAAATTTAATTTAATGAATGAATCAATGAATGACTAAAAACAGCATAGCATATAATGATCAAAAAATGAACATTCTACTACTTTAACAATCATATCTTATTTTCTATTTTTTCTAATATAACCCTAGATAGCTTTTTCTTAGAAATGATGTATAATAGAAAATAACTTGATATTATAGTTGGAGTTAGTATCCACCAGAAAATTTATAAAGACTGAAATTTATTTCCTGGACATTAATTAAGTTCTATTTCAAGATTCCATATTTCTGATAGGATTTTTGTTTGAAAATCACCCGATTAATTTTGATTTTTCTATTTGGACATTGATTAAATTAATGTGTCTGGTACTTTCTCATTCATGGAAGCAGTCTGTCCAAAGAAAATTTTAGTATTTACTAATTTCTAGGAATCTCATCCAACTGTGCTTCATATATGAGGTGGACATTTTTCTTTCAGAAAATACAGCAGGTGCTGTATAGATTAGTTGGTGACATAATTTTCAACAATATATTGCTAGTGAGGGTGAGGATGAGAAGGACCCCTAATATGCATAAATACATATTTTAAATGTAATAACATTTCTGAAATGATTTTTTTCAGAAAGATAGAAAAAGCAAATAACATCTACTGATGAATAAAAGATAGTCACTTGTTAAGGATCTGTACTATATGAGCAGTTTGTAAACCATTTTAATCTTTATATAGATTTTAGTTATCAATACATATTTATGATATTCTTTTCTAAAAAATAGATTACTTAAGATCATTATTTTTATGCATCTCTTTGTGTGCTTCTGAGAAGGGATTAGTTTTGTGTGCTTCTGAGAAAAAAAGAGTTTTAGAGTGTAGACACAGAGGAATAGAAGGCCCAGTCATCACTCTTCCTAGAGTAGACACAGATAGAGATTCCACAACAAGTATAATGGATAATATGAGGTCACAGAATTTGTTGAGTTTAGGGAGGAGTTGATACAAGACAGGAGAGGAGTACTGAAATGAATGATTAACTAAAGGATTAATGCCTAGAACAGCAGTAGTCACAACTTCAAGAATTCAAAAGTAGAACAACAATCCAATTCCTGCTCTCCAGTATTTTACTATCTGAAAGGTAAATAAAGACGAGCTAAATTCAGAATATTAACAAGGAGGGCATCTCAAACACAGATAGCTGAAAATAGACACAAACTTTAGCTAATGTGGAATTCTGTAAGCTCATTGCTGATTGGTGTTAATCCATTAGTTTCTTGACCATTGAGAAGTTTGGGATAGATCCAAGGAGAAAAACTGGGATGCAGGAGCTCCAAGAAGGATGGGGGTTGTGACACTACATATTTTCCAATCTGTACATAAGCATTTGAATATTATAACAAATAATGGAATTATATTGGATCTTATCCAGCCCTGGAGATTCAAAGAATGGCATATATAATAGAGGTGCATGAATGATAAATTGTGTTCAAGAGAGATTAGAATATTTGGCTTTCCCTGAGGTTAGGCTTCCTGGAGAAAATGTCAGTTCATGTCATTTCATTGAAGAATGAATAAGAGTTTGACATGTAGGTAGTGGAGTAAGAATGTCCCAGAAGAGTGAAAAGAATACTGTGTTTACATGTGGTTTGAAAAAGTGTGAATGTGTATGAAATCACTAAGGACTTTGATCAAGTGGAGTGTAGGCTGCAAGGAGATAATGAGAGATAATGGTATTAGAGAAGTAAGTAGGGGATTGCTTTGCCCAAAGTCAAACAACTAGTAAGAGAAAAGTGACTATTTAAAACGTAGGATTCTCTGGTTCTGAAAATCTATTTTTATAACTATACTTCTGTTTTTTCATCCCTTTAATGTTTATTTTATTTATTTATTTATTTATTATTTTTTATTTTTAAATTTTTTTTTATTATTGATTCTGTAAAAATATTACATTAAAAAATATGAGGACCCACTCAACCCCACCACTCCCACCCCACCACTCCCCCCCCAGCAACACTCATTCCCATCATCATGACACATCCATTGCATTTGGTAAGTACATCTCTGGGCACCTCTGCACCTCATGGTCAATGGTCCACATCATGGCCCACACTCTCCCCCATTCCATCCAGTGGGTCCTGAGAGGATTTACAATGTCCGGTGATTGCCCCTGAAGCACCATCCAGGGCAGCTCCAAGTCCCAAAGACGCCTCCACATCTCGTCTCTTCCTGCCATTCCCCATACCCATTAGCCACCATGTCCACTTTTCCCACTCCATTGCCACCTTTTCTCTGTGGACATTGGATTGGTTGTGTCCATTGCACCTCTATGTCAAGAGGAGGCTCAGATTCCACATGGATACTGGATGCAATCCTCCCGCTTTCAGTTGTAGGCACTCTAGGGCCCATGGTGTGGTGGTTGTCCTTCTTCAACTCCATTTTAGCTGAGTGAGATGAGTCCAATAAATCAGATTGTAGGTGCTGGAGTCTGTTGAGGCTCAGGGCCTGGCTATCACCTTGTCAGTCCAGAGATTCAGATCCCCTAAATATATCCTAAACCCCAACACCAACTACAACTCCAGCACAGTAGCATGAAAGTCTTATGAAGAGAGATCCCATCTGAGTCCAGATTCATCACGCATAAATACCAGCTCCAAAGAAGGACCTTCTGACATGGCAGTTAACCCCACCTGCCATGACCATAGCACCCATGGATCTCTTTAGCCCTCAAAGGAACCAATACCTGGGGGTTGTATCTACTTTATCTGTCTGTTAGACTCTGCTCAGTTGTGCATAAGGGCAATCCTTCTGAAAGCATCCAGACTCTTTTTTAGAGACTCATAGCCATATAAACTCATTTCTCCTTTCCAATTCTCCCTTACATTAGGTCAAACAGCATTTTAAAGTCATGTTATTTTATGTAGACAGGGATGTTCTGCTGATCCACATTGAACCTTCCTTTTCAGGTCATTTTCCAGTTGCATCATCAGTTGGTAGTTGATAGTGATCCCTTGGTGCCAGGGAGGCTCATCCTCGGTGTCATGTCCCATGCTGGGGGGAAGGCATTGCATTTACATGCTGAGTTTGGCTTCGAGACTGGCCACATTTGAGTAACATGAAGGCTGTCAGGAGGAAATTCCCAGGCAGAATGCTGCTCTAGGCCTTGTTCTTATTTCAGGCATATCAGCTCACAAGCATAATCATTAGCATCAGGGGCTCACTGTTGGACCCTCATTCCTTCCCAGTCCTTGCTGCTGCACCTGGGAGACTGTCGCTGCTCCCCTAGGGACCATGACAGAGCACCACCAACCAGGAACACAGTACCCCCCCAGCTGTAGTTTTTAATTGTTGCCACTATGAGTATATCCAAACATTACCATGCACCCTGGACATATGTCCTGTATAACTCCCTGTCAGCCATATATCACCTGTCAATAGCATCCTATACCAGTATTCCTCCATTGCCATTGTTGAACCACTCTGTGATCCAGAACTTCCTGAGAATTGAAGCCCAATATAATGTCAGGATCCCTTACTAGCAAAATGGCATATAGCGATGGGTTTAAAGGTTAGATATAGAATACGTGTTGACGTAGAAAAAATTCTACATCCTATCTTTTTCTTTTTTTTTCCCCTAATTATTGAACTTCTCTTAACAAGAGCCCTAGACCACAGCAATTCATATATATAATATACAGCACTCCCACACATCCATCACAAAAACTTTTCCCTTCCACAGCGATACTCTTACACCCTACTCACATCATATTTACTTAAATTGATGTACAGAGTCTGAAACAATAGCTTTCAAACAAGGTGACATCTGTGCTTACATTGTGGTGCATACTTTAGGATACACAGTTTTCTAATTTTTTAGTTATCCTATGTTTTACATTATAGTTTACATTATCAGTCTGTTGTGTCCTATATGTTATGGTGTAATATTACCTGTTTTATATTCATCCTTGTGTACTCTCGCGAAACTCCTCTCTTACCCCCCATTTACCTTGGTTCCACACATTTAACATCCATTTTCCCATCCACCTTGGTGCCCATGGTGACAGGCAACCTCCGTTTCCCGAGGAGCCACGTCCAGAGATAGTTGGAATAGTATTCAGGGCCTAACTTGCTAAACTGCCACAATGCCCTAGGAGCCACCCTTTCTCTTGAGAGATACAGTTCTCTCTATTTGATGGCATTAATCCTCCCCAGGATGTGGGTCCACCCCCACTCTCACTACTTGGGTCTCTACCCAATGGTGCCACCCACGCTGGCAAAATGAGCATTCAGACATTCCCCAGGAGCCCGTCCCGCATTGGACCATCCCCTCCGAGCATTCTAAACAGGTAACCCTCTTAATTACATTTTGATACGATTTTCTCGGCATTTTACTCTCCACCAACACCTGACACTCTCCTATGTTCGTATGCTACCCCTCCCTCCCCCCACTTTTGGGCAATATTACCCATCCGCCCATCCCCAGCCACCCTCAAACCCGCAAAGCCCCTCCCAAAGGAATCCCCTTGCCCCCATTTTATCTCTTCTTTGTGCTCATACTTACCACTAGCTCATCATAAATTCCACCCCTGCAGACGTCAGCTCACTTCCTTCCTCCACCCCCTGATTTCCTGTAAGCCTATCGTTCAGTCTCTTGCTCTCTGAAGCAGCTTGCTTATTTCACATCATTGAGGTCATGTAGTATATGTCCTTCAATGCCTGGGTTGCTTCACTCAACATAAGGTTCTCAAGATTCATCCATGTTATCACGTGTGTTTATAGTGTATTTGTTCTTGTAGCCGAGTAGTATTCCATTGTGTGTATATACCACATTTTATTGATCCACTCATCTGTTGATGGGCATTTGGGTTGATTCCAACTTTTGGCAATAGTGAACAATGCTGCTATGAACATTGGTGTACATATATCGGTTTGTGTCCTTGTTTTCAGTTCTGCTGGGTATATACCCAGCAGTGGTATTGCTGGGTCATGTGGCAAATCTATGGCTAGTTTTTTGAGAAACCGCCATACTGTCCTCCAGAATGGTTGGATCCTTCTGCATTCCCACCAGCAGTGGATGAGTGTTCCCCTTTCTTCACATCCTCCCCAGCAATTGTATTCTTCTGTTTTTTTCATAGCTGCCAATCTTATGGGTGTAAGATGGTATCTCACTGTAGTTTTGATTTGCATTTCCCTGATAGCTAGAGATTTGGAGCATTTTTTCATGTGCTTTTTAGCCATTTGTATTTCTTCTTTGGAGAAGTGTCTGTTTAAATCTTTTCCCATTTTTTAAATGAATTGTTTATCTTTTTATTTTCAAGGTATTGGAGTTCTTTATATATGCAAGTTATAAGTTTCTTATCAGATATATGGTTGCCAAATATTTTCTCCCACTGTGTGGGTTCCCTTTTTACTTTCTTGACAAACTCCTTTGAGGTGCAGAAGGCTTTAATTTTGAGGAAGTCCCATTTATCTATTAGTTCTTTTTCTGTTCCTGCTGTTGGTGTGATATTCATGAATCCATTTCCTAGTACAAGGTCCTGTAGATGTTTCCCTACACTGCTTTCTAAGGTTTTTATGGTCTTGGCTCTTATATTTAGGTCTTTGATCCATCTTGAGTTGATCTTTGTATAAGGTGTGAGATGGTAATCCTCTTTCATTCTTCTACATATGGCTATCCAGTTCTCCAGACACCATTTGTTGAATAGGCCACTCTCTCCCAGTTGAGAGGGTTTGGTGGCTTTATTGAATATTATGTGGCTATATATGTGAGGTTCTATATCAGCGCTTTCAATTTGATTCCATTAGTCTGTGTGTCTGTCCTTATGCCAATACCATGCTGTTTTCACCACCGTAGCTTTGTAGCATGTTTTGAAGTCAGGTAGTGTGATTCCTCCAATTTCGTTTTTCTTTTTCAGTATGTCTTTGGCTATTCGGGGTCTCTTTCCTTTCCAAATAAATTTCATAATTTTTCTAGTTCCTTAAAGAAGGCTGTGTTGATTTTTATTGGGATTGCATTGAATATATAGATCAGTTTTGGTAGGATAGACATCTTAATAACATTCAGTCTTCCTATCCATGAACAGGGAATATTCTTCCATTTATTTAGGTCTTCTTTGATTTCCTTGAACAGTCTTGTATAGTTCTCGGTGTATAAGTTTTTTTACCTCTTTACTTAAATTTATTCCTAAGTATTTGATTTTTTTACTTACTATTGTGAATGGTATTTGTTTCTTGATTTCCTCCTGATCTTGTTCATTATTGATGTACAGAAATGCTACTGATTTTTGCACATTGATCTTATAACCTGTGACTTTACTAAACTCATTTATGAATTCTAGAAGCTTTGTTGTAGATCTCTCAGGGTTTTCTATGTATAGGATCATGTCATCGGCAAATAATGAAATTTTGAATTCTTCCTTTCTAAGCTGAATGCCTTTTATATCTGATTCTTGCCTCAGTGCTCAAGCAAGTACTTTTGAGACAATGTTAAATAGGAGCGGAGAAAGTGGGCATCCTTGTCTTGTTCCTGAGTTTAGAGGGAAGGATTTTAGTTTTTATCCATTGTAAACAATGTTCGCTGTAGGTTTTTCATATATATTCTTTATCACGTTCCAAAAATTTCCTTGTATTCCCATCTTTTGGAGTGTTTTTATCAAGAAAGGGTTCTGTATTTTGTCAAATGCTTTTTCTGCATCTATAGATATAATCATGTGTTTTTTTCCTTCAGTCTGTTTATATGGTGTATTACATTGATTGATTTTCTTATGTTGAAACATCCTTGCATACCTGGAATAAATCCCACTTTGTCGTGGTGTATAATTCATTTAATGTGTTGTTGAATACGATTAGCAAGTATTTTGTGAAGTATTTTTGCATCTAGAATCATTAGAGAAATTGTTCTATAATTTTCCTTTCTTGTGGTGTCTTTGTTTGGCTTTGGTACTAGGGTAATGTTGGCATCATAGAAGGAGTTCAGCAATGTTCCTTCTGTTTCGATTTTTTGGAATAGTTTCAGCAGGATTGGTGTTAGTACTTTCTGGAATGTTTTGTAGAATTCACCTGTGAAGCCATCTGGCCCTGGGCTCTTCTTAGTTGGGAGATTTTTAATGACTGATTCTATCTCTCTGCTTGTGATTGGTTTGTTAAGATCATCAATTTCTTCTTTCATCAATATGGGTTGCTTATGTGTTTCTAGGAATTTGTCCATTTCCTCTAAATTGTCATTTTTGTTAGAATATAGTTTTTCAAAGTATCCTCTTATGATAGTCTTTATTTCTGTGGGGTCAGTGGTGATATCTCCTTTCTCATTTCTTATTTTGTGTATTTGCATCTTCTCTCTTTTTTTTCTTTGTTAGTCTCACTAAAGGTTTGTCAATTTTGTTGATATTCTCAAAAACCAGCTCTTTGTCTTGTTTATCCTTTCCAGTGCTTTCTTATTTTCTATTTCATTTAGTTCTGCTCTTATCTTTGTTATTCCTTCCTTCTTTTTCCTGTTGGGTTACTTTGTTGTTGTTTTACTAATTCCTCCAAATGTGCAGTCAGTTCTTCAATTTTTGCTCTTTCTTCTTTTTTGATATGTGAGTTTATGGCTATAAATTTCCCTCTCAGTACTTCTTGTACTGCATCCCATAAATTTTGGTATGTTGTGTTATCATTATCATTTGTTTCAAGGTAGTCATTGATTTCTTTTGAGATTTCCTCTTTGACCCACTGTTTTTCTAAGAGTGTGCTGTTTAATTTCCAAATCGTTGTGTGAAATCTGGGCCTCTGTCCCTTGCAAATTTCCAACCTGACTCCACTGTGGTCAGAGATATTGTTTTGTATGATTTCAATCTTTCTTAATTCTTTCAGTCTTTCTTTTTGGCCTAGCATATGGTCTATCTTGGAGAATGATCCATGTGCCCTTGAGAAAAATGTATATCCTGCTGTGATTGGGTGTAATGATCTATATATGTCTATTAGATCCAACTCCTCTAATATACTGTTCAAATGTTATGTTTCTTTAGTGATTCTCTTTTGAGATGTTCTGTCCAGAGTTGATAGTGGTGTATTAAAGTCCCCCACTATAACTGTAGATGCATCTATTCTTTCACTTAGTTTTTCCAGTGTTTGCCTCACATATTTGGAGGCACCCTTGTTAGGAGCATAAATATTTATGATTGTTCAAACTTCTTGACAGATTTTCCCTTTCACTAAAATGTAGTATCCTTCTTTGTCTCTCACAATTGTTCCACATTTAAAGTCTAATTTGTCTGATATTAATATAGCTACTCCTGCCTTTTATTGGTTATTGTTTGCTTGTATGATTGTTTTCCAGCCATTCACTTTCAACCTCCATGCATTTCTGGGTCTAAGATGTGTCTCTTGTAGACAGCATATGGATGGGTCATATTTCCTTATCCAATGTCCCAGTCTGAATCTTTTGATAGGTGAGTTTAATCCGTTGACATTCAGTGTTATTACTTTCAAGGAATTGTTTGTGTTAGCCATATTTTGATTGTATTTGTGTTTGTCATATTTTGTATTTTTTCCTTCTATTTTTGTCATTTTTGTTACTCTTACACTCTCCTCAAACTCTGCCTGTCCTGTTTTTTCCTTTCTTCCTGCAGAACTCCCTTTAGAATTTCTTGAAGGGGAGGTTTCTTGTTGGTATACTCTTTCAGTTTCTGTTTATCTGCGAATATTTTGAACTCTCCATCATGTTTAAATGCTAGTTTAGCTGGATAGAGTATTCTTGGTTGGAAATTTTTTTCCTTTAGTACCTTGACTATATCATACCACTGCCTTCTTGCCTCCATGGTTTCAGAGGAGAAATCAGCACTTAATCTTATGGAGCTTCCCTTGTATGTGATGGATTTCTTTTCTCTTGCTGCTTTTAGGATTTTCTCTTTGTCTTGAGCATTGGATAATTTGACAAGTATATGTCTTGGGGTGGGCCTGTTGGGGTTTATGACTAGTGGAGTGTGCTGTCCTTCTTGGATATGTACATCTGTCTCTTTCAGTAGATTTGGGAAGTTTTCAGCCATTATTTCCTGCAACACTCCTTCTGACTCCTTTCCTTTCTCTTCTCTTTCTGGAATGCCTATAATACGTCTGTTTCTGCGTTTTGCCTTGTCATTCTGGTCCCTGAGTCCTAGCTGGATTTTTTCTATCTTTTTATCGACCCCTTCCACTATCTGTTTGATTTCTGATGTACTGTCTTCCACGTCACTAATTCTCTGCTTTGCCTCTTCTAGTCTGCTGATATTGGCTGCAAGTGTATTTTTGATTTCTTGAACTGTGGTGGTCATTCCCATCATATCTGTTATCTTTTTGCATATGTCTGCAATTTCCCCTCCAAGTGTTGTCTTCATGTTGTTAACCTCTTTCATTACTTCATCAAATTTGTCAGTCATAAATGTTCTGAGATCTTTCATTGCTTGTGCGAAGTTATGCTCCCCATCCTGATTTTTAGCTTGTTGATTGGTTTCAGCCATGTTTTCCTGATTACTGTTTTCATTTGTAGTTTTTTGTTGCTATCTCATCATCATTTTATCTTGACGGGTTTTTTCAGTTCCTTAGCTTCTTTGTCTACTCTTGGAAATTAGTTAGCTGTTGTTTTTGCGTAAGTGTTATATCTTCTCTTTGTCACTTTGTTCTTCTTTTTCTAATTTCTTGTTGCTGGTTAAGTTCACTTTAGAGGAAAGTGTTAATGCCGGGGAAAGGCGATTGTGTAAACAAGAAAAACGTGTAAAGTAGTATTGGTGATATATGTTAACAAAGCAAGAATATGAGATCTGGGAGGGTGGAGGTTAGATTCATGTAAATTGTGTAGAGTTATAGCAGTAGGTAGAGTACCTATTATGAGGTAGATGACTGAATATGGGAGGAATATGGTATGCGCTAAAAAGCTATTTTTTTCGTGAGAGAGGGAAAGAGAAAAGAAAGGTGATAGTTTCAAGAGTGGATAACAGACAGAACACAAAACAGAGGTATTAGAGATTAAGAGTTAGACACTTTGTGGATCAAAGAAAGGGATGTTGGAGGTGGAGTATACGAGAGACAGTAGATGATGGCAGATATCAAGATGTAGGGGAAAAGGGATAGTTTTGGTAGCTTAAGTCAGTTCACAGAGAAATGAGGCAGTGGAGCATGCGAAAACCCAGCAAATGTGAGGTGTTCCCTGCAGCACTTATTGTATAATTGAGTTAAAATGAAATAAGTAGAGAAAAAATTAAAAAAAAAACCTAAATAACTGAATAAAAAAAAGACTTTAGGGGATATGCTGGGAGAAAAGACTAGGGGATAATGCAATAGTAGCAATCAGGACATTAAAAAAAATAAAAAAATAAGGTAAAATGAAAATAAAAACAAAATGAAATTAAACAATAAAGAAAAAACGCAAACATTGAAGGTTAGGGCATTCAAGGATCTTAGATGGACCTCAGGGCGTGATGGATTCAGGGGTGGAAAATCTGAGTTATTGAAGACTCAAGAGGTGTGAGTCTCGGGTATGGGCCACCAGAATTTAGGGGATTCAGACCTGGCAACATCAAATCTGGTCAACAGGAAGCCTAGGGGCCCCGCAGTGTAACACAGTCCTCAGGGAGCCCCGCAGCTGGGTGTCAGCCCTATAGGGGAAGTCAGATCCGCAAACTCTATATTATGTCTGAACCCTGCAATTCACTTACTCAGGAGGGTTTTTTTTTTTATTAGGTAAATCAACAATTCAGATTTTGGAAGAGCTCCCACCCTGTGATTCCAAAAAACGGCCAGCTGAGGGCGCCTCTACACCGCAGTCAATTTAGTGAAGCAGATCCGAAGCCTGCCGTGGGTTGGGTTCTGGTTGGAAATGCTGAAAACGGATTCCAAAACCGGAATTCCCAAGCTTCGCGAAGTATTCCCCAATCGGCTTTGTGACGTGTCCCCCTCCCTCACCGCACCCTGAAACTACTTCCCAATTACATCCCTTTATTACTAAGAATCTAATTTCATTGCATATTGGCAGCTGGGCCTGGGGGGCGGGGCTGCAGGTGGAAGCACTATTATTTGTGTCCGCAATCAAAAATTCCCCCGCTTCACAAAACACCGTCTGTCTCCCCAAATCGATTCGCAAAGGACGTTTCCTCAACGTCCCAACAGCCCGCCCAGGATTCGCAAATTCCCTAGCACCACAGAACCACCAAAAGCGCAGCCAGAGCGCCGATACCGCAGTTCCCCCGCCCCCCCCAAGGAGTGAGTAACCCATCTGCCAGTCTCACCTCCAGGCAATAGAAGCCAAATTACATCTTATAGACCAATCCTCTCCATTACCTTTCCACCAAATCGAAGTCCAGACACTTCCTACCCTGTAAAATCCTGAAAAAGCCCGGCCTCAGAGAATCTCCAGTGGTGCCCAGCCTCCTTTTCCCATGAGAGACCACAAGGCAAGTTCACTCAGCCACCATCTTGGCCCCTCCTCCCTTTAATTTTTGGATAGAACACTCTTTTGAATGAAATCTTATGTAGAATGCAAGTGCTTTGGGTGGAAGCAAGAACTCTAATTCTGTGTATGGAATCTCTGAATGTACTTCTTTTGTGAAATCAATTGCTCTACCTGCAATCCATTTCTCCCTCCCCCACTCGACACTTCAGAAGCAAAATTTTATGGGAATCCAGAAAAAAGAGCAACTAATTCATTTGGGATAAATCAGAGAAATATTAATAAAGGAGATGACATTTGAGCTGGGTCTTGAAAGAGAAGCAAATATTTGCTGGGCATAGAAGAGAGGAGTGGGACTGCAGTAGAGATAGGGTGAGGGAGGAAATAATGATTACAAAAGAAGAGTTTGTGTCTTTCCTTTCCTAAGGAACGTGGGTATAAGTGGTAAGGAATAGGAAGTCATTCAAAGATTTTGTGCAGGAAAATGTCAGGAGAAAATATGCATTTTAGGTATATTTTTTCACTGGGCAAACTTAAAGTTTGACATTTTCAAAACTGATTTGGCAGCTTTTTCTTGGTTTCCATTGGTCATATTATTCATAAACTTTAAAGAGCTTCCAATTGCTATGTTTTATTTCCTTTGCTTTAAAATGATCATCTTGGAAAAAAAATTTCAACAAAACTGTGCAGAATGCTATAAACATTGTGAAAAAGTGACAAAGAGAATACATAACATGTATGCACAAAAACAACTAATTAAACCCCAAGAATAGACAAAGAAGCTAAGGAACTGATTAAACCCATCACGATAAAATGATCAGACAGCAACAAAAAACTACAAACCATACCAATAATCAGGAAAACATGGTCAAATCCAATGAACAAATGAAAAACAAGGAAAATGAGCAGAATATCGGACAAGCAGTTAAAGCTCTCAAACCAAATATTAATGACCAATATAATGAAGTGAAGGAAGAGATTAACAATATGAAGAAAACACTTGGAGAGAATACGGAAGAAATTGCGCTCATATACAGACAGATAACGGAAATGATGGGGATGAACACAACAATTAAAGAAATAAAAAACATGCTCTTAGCAAATAACAACATATTAGAAGAGGCAGAGAAGAGAATTAGTGATATGGAAGACAGTACATTTGAAATCAAAGAGATAGTAGAACTGATCAATAAAAATATAGAAAAAAATCCAGCTTGGCTTAGTGACCTGAATGACAATGCAAAACGCACAAACATACGTATTATAGGCATCCCAGAAGGAGAAGAGAAGGGAAAGGGGGCAGAAGGGGTGTTAGAGGAAATAAGGGCTGAAAAATTTCCGAATCTACTGAGAAAGATGGATGTACATATCCAGGAGCACAACACACCCCACACAACATAAATCCCAACAGGCCTACCACAAGATATATACTTTTCAAATTATTCAATGATTAAGACAAAGAGAAAATTCTAAAAGCAGCAAGAGAAAAGAGAACCATCACATACAAAGGAGGCTCCATAAGATTAAGTGCTGATTTCTCATCTGAAACCATGGAGGCAAGAAGGCAGTGGTATGATAAAGTCAAGGTACTTACATAAAAAAATTTCCAAGAATACACTACCCACCTGAGCTAGCATTCAAAACTGATGGAGAGTTCAAATTATTCACAGATAAACAGAAACTGAAAGATTATGCCAACAAGAACCCTTCCCTTCAAGAATACTAAAGGGAGTTCTGCAAGAAGAAAGAAAAAAACAAGAGAGGCAGAGTTGGAGGAGAGTGTAAGAGCAACAAAAAGACAAAAAGAAAAGTAAAAACCCCCAAAATATGGTGAACACAAGACCAAAGAAAATACGACTAACATAAATAATTCCTTGAATGTAATAACAGTGAATGTCAATGGATTAAACTCACCTGTCAAAAGATTCAGACTGGAAGAATGGATAAGGAAATATGACCCATCTATAGGTTGTCTACAAGAAACACATCTTATTCCCAGGGTTTCAAGGAGGTTGAAAGTGAATGGCTGGAAAACAATCTTACAAGCAAACAATAACCAAAAAAAGGCAGGAGTAGCTGTATTAGTACCAGACAAATATACTTTAATTGCAGAACAATTGTGAGAGAAAAAGGACACTACATATTAGTGAAAGGGATAATATTTCAAGAAAAATGAACAATCATAAGTGTTTTTGCTCCTAACAAGGACACCTCCAAATAATTGAGGCAAACACTGGAAAACCTAAGTGAAAGAAGAGATGCCTCTACAATTTTAGTAGGGGACTTTAATACAATACTATTGATGTTGGAAAGTAATCACAAAAGAGAATCAATAAAGAAACAAAAACTTTGAACAGTACATTAGAGGAACTGGACCAATAGATGTACACAGATCATTACACCTGAATACATCAGGATATACATTTTTCTCAAGTGCACATGGATCATTCTCCAAGATAAACCATATGAATAGACCATAAAGAAAGACTCAATGAATTCAGAAATATCAAAGTCATACAAATAATTTCTCTGACCACATTGGAGTGAAGCTGGAAATCTGCAAGGACCAGAGTCCCATATTTCACAACAAGATATTGAAATTAAACAGCACACTCTTAGAAAAACAATGGGTCAAAGAGGAAATCTTAAAAGAAGTTAATAACTACCTTGAAATGAGTAAAAATGATAATGCAACATATCAAAACTTATGGGGACACAGCAAAAGCAGTACTGAGAGGGAAATTTGTAGTCATATTTCATACATCAAAAAAGAAGAAAGAGCCAAAATTGAAGAACTAACTGCACATTTGCAGTATATTTGTAAAAAAAACAACAACATCACTCCACAGGAAGAAGAAAGAAAGAAAAACAAAGATAAGAGCAGAACTAAATGAAATAGGAAATAAGAAAGTACTTGAAAAGATAAACAAAACCAAGAGCTGGTTCTTTGAGAAGATCAATAAAATTGACAAACCTTAATGAGACTAACAAGGAAAAAAAGAGAAGATTTAAATACACAACATAATAAATGAGAAAGAAGATATCACCACTGATATCACAGAAATAAAGTCTATCATAAAAGGATACTTTGAAAAACTATAATACAACAAAAAGGACAATTTAGAGGAAATTACCAAATTTCTAGAAAGACATAAGCAGCATTTATTGATGAAAGAAGTAATTGATGATCTCAACAATCAATCACAAGGAAAGTGAAAGAATCAGTCTTTAAAAACCTCACAACTAAAAATAGCCCTGGGCAAGATTGTTTCACAGGTGATTCTACAAAACATTCCTGAAAGAACTAATGCCAATCTTGCTGAAAATCTTCCAAAAAATCGAAGCAGAAGGGATATTACCTAACTGATTCTAAGATGCCAACATTAGCCTAGTACAAAAGCCAAAGACACTGCAAGAAAGGAAAATAATAGACCAATTTCTCAAATGAACCTAAACGCAAAAATCCTCAACAAAATACTTGCAAACCGTATTCAACAACACATTAAACAAATTATACACCTTGACAAAGTGAGGTTCATTCCGGGTATGCAAGGATGGTTCAGCATAAGAAAATCAATCAGAGTAATACACCATATAAACAGATTGAAGGTAAAAAAAATCACATGATTCTATCTATAGACTCAGAAAAAGCATTTGACAAAATACAGCACCCTTTCTTGATAAAAACACTGGAAAAGAGCGGAATAAAAGGAAATTTTCAGAATATGATAAAGAGTATATATGAAAAACCCACAGTCAACATCATTTTACGATGGTGAAATTCTAAAATCTTTCCATCTAAGAACAGGAAGAAGACAAGGATGCCCACTATCACCTCTTCTATTTTAATTTTGTCTTAGAAGTACTTGTTCGAGCACTGAGACAAGAAATAGAAATAAAAGGCATTCAAATTGGAAAGGAAGAAACCAAAATTTCCTTATTTGCAGGTGACAAGGTCCTATACATAGAACAACTTGAGAAGTCTACAAAAAAGCTTCTAGAACTCATAAATAAGTTTAGTAACATTGCAGGTTATATGATCAATGCGCAAAAATCAGTAGCATTTCTGTACACCAATAATGAGCAAGCAACAGGAGGAAATCAAGAAACAAATACCATTTGCAATAGTAATAAAAAAAACCAAATACCTGTAAATAAATTTAAATAAATATGTAAAAAACTTATACACAGAGCACTACCTAACTCTGTTCAAGGAAATCAAAGAAGACCTAAATAAATGGAAGAATATTCCCTGTTTATGGATAGGAAGACAAAATATCATGAAGATGTCTATCCTACCAAAACTGATCTCCACATTTAATGCAATCCCAATTAAAAAAATGGTATTCTTTAATGAACTAGAAAAACTAGCTTTGAGATTTATTAAGAAAGGGAAAGAGGCCCCGAATAGCCAAAGACATATTGTAAAAGAAAAATGAAATTGGTGGAATCACAATACCTGACTTCAAAACATACTACAAAGCTACAGAAGTGTAAACAGCATGGTATTGGCACAAGGGGAGACACACTGACCATGGAACCAGATTGAGAGTTCTGATATAGATCCTCATAGATACAGTAATATAATATTCCATAAAGTCACCAACCCTCTCAACTGGGAGAGCATGACCTCTTCAAAAATTGTTGCCTGGAGAACTGTATATCCATATGTAAAAGAATGAAAGAGGATTACCAACTCACACTTCATACAAAAATCAGCTCAAGATAGATCAAAGACCTAAATATAAATCCCAAGACCATAAAGACTTAGGAAAGCAGTGTAGGGAAGCATCTACAGGACCTTGTAATAGGAAATGGCTTCATGAACTTCACACCAAAAGCACGAGCAGCAAAAGAACAAATAGATAATTGGGACTTCCTCAAATTAAAGCCATCTGCACCTCAAAGGACTTTGTCAAGAAAGTGTAAAGAGAGCCTACACAATGTGAGAAAATATTTGGTAATATATATCTGATAGGAGACATATATCCTGCATATATAAAGAATTCCTGTATTTTGCAAATAAAAGGACAACCCATTTAAAAAATGAGGAAAATGATTTAAACAGACACTTCTCCAAAGAAGAAATACAAATGACTAAAATGCACATGAAAAAATGCTCCAAATCTCTGGCTATTAGGGAAATGCAAATCAAAACTACAATGAGATACCATCTTACTCCCATAAGATTGGCAGCTATGAAAAAAAGAGAAGACTACAAATGCTCGAGAGGATGTGGAGGAATAGGAAAACTCATCCACTGCTGGTGGGAATGCAAAGAATCCAGCCATTCTGGAAGACAGTTTGGTGGTTTCTCATAAACTAGCTATAAATTTGCCATATGACCCAGCAATTCCACTGCTGGGTTTATATCCAGTCGAACTGAAAACAAGGACACAAACTGATATATGCACACCAATGTTCATAGCAGCATTGTTCACTTTTGCCAAAAGCTGGAATCAACACAAATGCCTATCAACAGTTGAATGGATAAATGCAATGTGGTTTATACATACAATGGAATACTACTCAGCTTTAAGAATGAATTCACTACAAACACATGTGATAACATGGATGAATCTTGAGAACCTTATATTTAGTGAAGAAACCCAGGCATTGAAGAACAAATGCTACATGACCTCAATGATATGAAATAAGTAAACCAAGCTGCTTCAGAACACTAGAGACCAGATGAGAGGTTTGAAGGTATTTGGGGGATAGAGGAAGGATGCAAGCTAATAGCTACATGTGTGAAATCTATGAAAAGCTGTAGGTCAGTATTTGTAGAAGGAAGGGATAAAATGGGAGCATAGGGATAAATTTGGGTGGGGCTTTGTGGGCTTGAGGGGTGCTAGGGATCAGAGGATGGGTAATACTGCCCAAGAAATTGGGCAGAGTTTGGGGGAACATATGAACAAAGGAGATTTTTTGGTATTAGGTTGAGAATATAATGTTGAGAAAATATTTTCAAAAATATAATAAGGAAGGTTACCCATTTAAGATGCTTAAAGTGGAGAATCTAATGTACGACAGGCTTCTGGAGAGTGTGTGAGTGCTCATATTGTCATAGTGGTTTATAACCTTGGATGGAGACCCATATAATGAGAATGAAGGCATACCCACATCCTGGGGAGGACTGATGTTCTCAAATAGAAGGAATTTTATCTTGAGAGAAATAGTGGCTCCCAATGAGTTAGGGAAGGCGACTATGTCAAGCCATCAACATTGTTGAAAGTATCTCTGAACATGGCCCTTCAAGCAATGAAGATTGATTGTCACTGTGAGCCATGAACAGAGGGGGAAAGAGGTATTGAATAGATGGAATCAATGTAATTGTGGGGCAAGGGAAGTGTTCCACAAGATCATGCATGGATATATATAGGACATGTTAAATTACACTGAAAAATTATAGCGGCCTATAGGGTAAAATGTAAATCATATTGTAAAACATTAGATAACTAAAATTTTAGAAAATTGTATAGTCTAAAATATAAACAACAGTGTAAACCCTAGTTTTACCTTGTTTGAAAGCTATTGTCTCAAAATCTGTGTATCAGCTTCAATAATTATAGTATGAACATATAAAAAAATATTGCTGTGGAAAGTAAAGGCTTTTATATTGGATATGTGGTAGTATTGTATATTGTGTATATGAATTACTGTGATCTAAAACTTTTGTGAAGACAAGCTTAATAATTAGGGAAAAAAAGAAAAAGAAAGGCCATAGACTCTGAGGAAAAGATGGGAAAAGTTGCCTTGCCAATTTGTATACAAGGCAACATTTATTGCAGTTATGGATGCTCAAACATCCAAAAAAAACCTTTTGCATTTTTTACATTTTTGATACCCCTATTTATTTTTACCTTAATTTTTCTAAATTAATATGGATTCTCTATCTAACCTTGAAATACATCACTATATTCCATTTTAATATTAATGGAACCTGGCAATATATTGATCTTCATTTTTGAAGACGTTTTGGATCACAGAGACTTTCCACAGTGGCAGAGGTAGAATACTGTTGGGGGATATAATTGACAGGGACATATGGTTCTCAGGGAGTTCTACAGGGCATAGATCCAGGGTACATAAAAATGTTTGGATATTTTCACAGTCGTCACAGTTAAAAACAACAACTGAGGGAGTGCTGAGTTCCTAGCCGGCGGAGCTCTATCACATTCCCTAATGGAGCAGCAACAATCCCCCAAGTGCAACAGCAAAGACCAAAAAGGAATGAAGCAACAATGAGCAACAAAAAGGAATGAAGCAACCAACAATGAGCCCTTGATGCTAATGTCTATCCTTTGAGCCTGTGCCCCTGAAATAAGAACACGGCCTAGAGCTGTAGGGTGCCTAAGAGTGACGTCCTGAGAGTCTCCCTGTTGCTCAAATGTGGCTAGTCTCAAAGCCAAACTCAGCATATAAAACATTGCCTTTCCCCTAGCATGGGGCATGATTCCCAGGGATAAGCCTCCCTGGTACTTAGGTATTAATACCAAGTAACAGGTGATGATGCAACTAGAAAATGACCTTGAATAAAAGGGTCAAATCAGACGAGCAGAATATCTCAGTCTACATATAATACCAGGAGTTATAAATGCTTTTTGACCTGAATAAAAGGGGGAAATTGAAATGACAAATGAGCTTATATGACAATTAGTGTCCAAAAAAGAGCCGGGTGGTTATCAGAGGGTTCACCCTTATGCACACTTCAGCAGAGTCCAGAGACAGATAATGTAGATACAACCCCAGGTATTGGTTCTTCTGAGGGCTACGGAGACCCACATGATCTATGGCCATGGCAGATGGAGTTCAGTGGCATATCAGTTGACACTACTTTGGAATTTTTAATTCTGTGTGATGGAGCTGGACTCAGATGTGATCTTTGTTCACAAGCCTCTCCTATTACTTTTGCCGAACTTTTGGTTGGCGCTGGGGTTTAGTGTATATCCAGGGTACCTGAAACTCTGAACTGTCCATGTGATAGTCAGGCCCTGAGCCTCAACAGACTAGCAAATCGTAAACTCTTCTTTATTGGACTTACCCCACTCAGCTATAATGGAGGTGAAGATGTCAACCACCACACCAGGGAGCCAAGAGTGCCTACAACTGAAAGCAGAATTACATCCATCGTCCATGTGGAATCTAAGCCCCCTCTTGATATAGATGTCTAGTGGACACAGCCATTCCAGAGTCCACAGGATGGAGGAATAGCTTATGGATTAGAGTGGGCTTATTGATATTCTATTCAAGGACTATTGTAATTAGTAATCAAAGAAAATGTAGCATTGATTTGGAGAAAATTGCCAAGGAAGTTGCTGAAATTAAGGAGTGGGAAGAAGGGATGTGATGTGGTTGCATTTTCAGGACTTGAAGCTGTGCTAGTTGGTACTGCAGGGACAGTTACTGGACATTCTATGTCCTCCCATGGCCCACTGTGTGGACTGGGGGAGAGTGTAAACTATAATATGGACCATTGACCATGTGGTGCAGCAGTGGTCAGATATGTATTCACCAAGTGCAATGAATGTCCCATGATGATGGAGGAGGTTGTTTTTATGGCAGGAGTGGGGTGAGGGATTTGGGGTATATGAGGACCTCATATTTTTTAATGTATCATTAAAAAGAGACCAAAAAACAAATGTCAAACCAAAAACAAATAAATGTATACATTAATACGGCAATTATTTGTTCCACTTTGTTAATATAGCTGGATTAAATCTCTGAGGGCAGGTGTCTTCTATTTCTTTGATGTCTTACACATCTTAGCACAATGTTGAACACAAGGTAGCCACTCACCTGTGAATATACATAAAGGCTCTTTCCTGAAAGGTAGCCTTTACATTGTTCATATAAAATTAATTTCCCTGAGCCTCAGCAGATTTGGACTCCTACTCCTCTGGTTCATTGGACTTACCCAAGTCAGCTAACAGGAGGTGTAGATGGCCAAACAACACACCAGGGAATCAAGAGAGCCAACAACTGCAAGCAAAGGAATTGCATCCTTCATCCTTGTGGAATCTAAGCCCCCACTTTATCTAAGCCCCAACTGTTCTACACCTTCCCGTCCCACACCCAGCAATGGAGGAATAAAATATGGATTAGAGTGGACTTACTGATATTTTACTATAAAACTATTGTGATGAGTAATAGAAGAAATTTTTAAGATTGAGGTGGAGAAATTGGCCTCAGTAGTTGCTGAGGGCAGGGAGAAGAATACGTGATGTGATGTGGGCACATTTTGGGGACCTTGAGTTTTCCTAAATGATATTGCAAAGTCAGATGCTGGCTTTATATATCCTGCCACCTCCCACTGAATGTTCTGGGGTATAGTGTGAACTACAGTGGAAACTCTTATTTATGTGGTGCAGCAGTGCAGTGAGTGTGCCACGATGGATGTTGTTGGTGTGGGGAGGAGTGGGGTGGGGGGGGTGGAGTATATGGGAACCTCTTATTTAATGTAACATTTTTTGTGATGTATATATCTTCAAACAAATACAATTTACAAAAATGATGAGTAGGGGGTTGGGGAGTGGGGTATATGGGAACCTCTAACATTTTTTATGTTTTTAAATGTTTTTTAATGTAACCTTCTTTGTGATCTATTAACTTCAATAAAAAAGTGTAAAAAAATAAAATAAATTAAATAAAAAAATCTAATTTCCCAATATATCTTTTGTGCTCCTAACACGAATATGAACTACATAGGGCAGAAATTACTAACTATTTTCCAACAAAATTTAGCCCCTAGAGAATAAACAATACCTATCATTCAATTCAATCTACTCTATCATCATATCTATCTATCTCATATCGATCCTTGCCGACTAGCAGCATCTCATCATTTTGAAGTTTGTTAGAAAAGCAAAATTTCAGGCACCAACCCAGACCAAAACTACTCAGAAACTGCCTATTAATAAAATTCACAGGGCAGCAGACTTGGCCCAGGGGTTAGGGCATCTGTCTACCACATGGGAGGTCCGCGTACCCCATTCAAACCTTCCAGCCTCCTGAACCCGTGTGAGCAGCATGCCAGATGCTGATGCGATCCGCAAGGAGTACCATGCCATCAGGGGTGTCCCCCCATGTAGGGAACCCCACGTGCAAGGAGTGCGCCCCATAAGGAGAGCTGCCCAGTGTGAAAGAAAGTGCAGCTGCCCAGGAATGGTGCCGCACACACGGAGAACTGACACAACAAAATGACACAACAGAAAGAAACACAGAATCTCATGCCCACTGACAAAAAAAAACAGAAGCGGACAAAGAAGACACAGTCAATAGACACAGAGAACAGACAACCAGGATGCAGGAAGGGAGAGGAGAGAAATAAATAAATAAATCTTTTAAAAAATAAAATTCACATTTGTTTCTGAGGAAGGACAAGTGTGATGGTTAGGCTAATGTTTCAACTTTGGCAGGGAGTAGTTCTCCGTTGTTTGGTCAAGAATGCACTGGGATCAATGGCTTATTTGGGCTTTAGTTACCAGTGAGTTTACTGCATAGATGATTGATTACATCTACATCAACCAGGGAGATTGCCATCAGCAATGAGGGATGTTTTATTCAACCAGTTGAATGCCTTAAAAGGAGAAGTGATTTTAGCGTTCACAGAGAATTTCCCAGCTCATTTTGAAAAGCCAATGTCTCTTGGAAACTCATCAAGGACCTTCACTGGAATTTAATTGGAGCTCTGGTTTGCAGCCTGCCTGTGAAATCTAGAATTGTGCATTCCTATGGTCACATGAGAGACTTATAATATCTCTTATTATTTACGGGTATCTCCTATTGATTCTCTTTCCCTGGAGAATCTGACTAATCCATAAATCTAGAACAAATTTTCTTAGTGGCATTCTTACATACTGTCTCTGTAATATAGTATGCTTTCATATATTTTAAATTGAGAAACTAAGGCAAAACCTTTGTTTTTGGATTCAAGAAATAACGGAATAAAGCTTTATTTCAGTGTGATTTTTGTACCTTCTGTCTATATTACCTGGTTTTAAATTGTCACAAATTTTCCATGTGGCAAATAGGGGTGAACAATGTTTTGCCTTATTAATGATGAGTTAATGAATATACAGACAACTGGTTTAACCAAGTTTAAGAATGCACCAATGAAAGACTAGTCAGATGAGCTCTTTATATCAGTTAGTTTTTCTCATTATGATCTTTGTAGGAATACATGGAGAGACAATTTTCTGAATATATTCAAACTGCTTTTTATCATCTATCTAAATATTTGAGGCTCCTAAACACCTATCCACCCCACCCTCCATCCCTCATATCCTGTTCTAACAAAATTCATGATAAAGTTAGCAAAATTAATGACTTATCTTGAAGAGTCTTGGTAATTTGACATAAGAACAGTAACTACTTATTTTTTTAAAGATTTATTTATTTTTATTTATTTCTCTCCCTTCCCCCCAATCTCCCACCCCAGTTGTCTGTTCTCTGTGTCTATTTAGTGTGTGTTTCTTTTTTGTCCGCTTCTGTTGTTGTCAGTGGCACGGGAATCTGTGTTTCTTTTTTTTGTTGCATCATCTTGCTTCGTCAGCTCTCCATGTGTGTGGCACCATTCCTGTGCAGGCTGAACTTTCTTTTTTGCTGGGTGGCTTTCCTCATGGGGCTCACTCCATGCACTTGGGACTCCCCTATTCGGGGGCACCCCTGCGTGTCACTGCACTCCTTGCGTGCATCAGCACTGTGCATGGGCCAGCTCCACGTGGGTCATGGAGGCCTGGGGTTTGAGCCACATACCTCCCATGTGGTAGACGGATGCCCTAACTACTGGGCCAAGTCCGCTTCCCAGTAACTAATTATTTAGGCTTTAAATTATTAATTGACTTTTTACTACCTAAAATTCCTAATTGCAAACAATGCCCAATTACCAACAATTAATCAAAATTAAGGCAAACTGTTTAATTTTTAAAATTCAAGAAATCAATGAAATTTTCATAACAAGATTAATAATTAAATTCTTTCTTGATGATATATTGTTTTAGTTCACTAAAAGAAAGGAATAATAGTATAATTAAACCAGTATCTTGTGGTCATGTGTAGAACTGTGCAACCAGATAGATAATTTTCCATCTACTGTTATATACTAAGTTTTTGTGTATGACATTTTATTATGAATATTAATACATGAAAATTAAAAACATATTAGTGATCTTATATTGTAAATTTTCTGCTTCTTCAAGATATTTCTTCCTTTCTTCCACTTCCAATAAGTCACACAAAGATACTTGTACAGGAATTTCATTAATCCTGCATTTACTAGTTGGTATCTGAGTTACATTGAATTTTCACACAAATTAGTTTATCCTCATATCAAGCCTATGATTAGAGTTCAGGGATCACATGGCAAATTCCTTTTAAACAGAGAACAATAATAAGCAGAAAGAAATTAATGAAAGTTCTCAAAAACCAGTCAGAAAAGAAGAACCATGAATAGACTTGCCATATGTACATCTGCATATATTTCTTTAAAATATTTTCAGAAACTAGTTATTTGTTAACTACATACTGATATATGAATATTTTCATGTGACATCATTCAGAAGATACAACAAATTTATTTTTCAAACAATTATCTAAAGCATATTTTCATGTGACATCATTCAGAAGATACAACAAATTTATTTTTCAAACAATTATCTAAAGCATAAATATAATTTAAGTTACTATATAGGTACAATAGCCCATTGTGGTTACTGGATAAGAGTTACTAGTTTCTTTTTAATATTTTTATTTTTAGAACAAAATTTTAATATTTTATTGTGATTCAAAATTCATGACAATTTTTTGTCCATAGTAGAAATTTTTATAATAACAACTGATGTATATTTGTAATGACCTAAAAAGCCACTTAATAATAGTTTGCATTAAGGTAATAAAAACAATATTTTTTAGAAGGTAATGGGGATTGAACCCAGGACCTAATACATGAGAAGCAGGTGCTCAACCTCTTTAACTACATCAATCCCCCAAAATAATATTTTTTTTTTAAAGATTTATTTATTTATTTAATTTCCCCCCCCTCCCCTGGTTGTCTGTTCTTGGTGTCTATTTGCTGCATCTTGTTTCTTTGTCCGCTTCTGTTGTCGTCAGCGGCTCGGCACGGGAAGTGTGGGCGTCGCCATTCCTGGGCAGGCTGCACTTTCTTTTCAGCCTGGGCGGCTTCCTCACGGGCGCACTCCTTGCGCGTGGGGCTCCCCCACGCGGGGGACACCCTACGTGGCACGGCACTCCTTGCGCGCATCAGCACTGCGCATGGCCAGCTCCACATGGGTCAAGGAGGCCCGGGGTTTGAACCGCGGACCTCCCATATGGTAGACGGACGCCCTAACCACTGGGCCAAAGTCCGTTTCCCCCAAAATAATATTTTTATGTTCATTACATAGTTTTCAATTCAAGTTTGTTTTAATTTGTTTTAAATATCCTATTTAAACAACAATTCATTAAAGACTGCATTAGCATAAAAATGACTTATGAGGTAGAAATACTACAGCTTTATTCTTATACTGCTATTCTCATGCTAAGCTATTAAATAATAAATTTTCCCTAGGTTTGATTCTTCTTTTGAATTTACAAAACATGTATTATATATGCTGCCCTTACTAATTTTTGTGTCAATTCTTTTAATGGCTAACACTTCCTGTGAAGGAAAGGAAATTAACATACTCAAGTTGGTAAAAGGAAATATAAATGTGTGACTTGCTGATAATGTATGAAAATGCATTTGTTTGTTTATTTATTAGCTCTAAGGTCCCTTTAATCCCCATGATTTCATTCTTACTGATAACACCTACCAGGAACTTTCTGCTTCTTAATCCTGCAAATATTATATATAATAGAATAAGCAGTGAATTTTGAAAGATGTGGATGCTAGTATTTAAAACAGAAGAATACAATTTGAAAAGTAAAGTCTATTTTTTTTATTTCAATGAACAGGTATATATTCTGAGTCAGCCTTTCAATGTACAAAAGGAATAAGTGAATGTATTATTAGAAGCAAAGTAGAGTGTTTGACAAGCATAACATGATATTTAGTTGTATGAGTCATATATGTTAATCTCTACAATCTCAGGTTTTTATTTAGAATGGCAATTGGCACTTTTCTTTAATGCAATAATTCCTAAACACTCAAAAATGTATTTTTCTTCCTCACACAAATTTTTACAGTAGAACGTGCTTATATAGATTAAAATCACAAAAAGCCCCCAAAGGTGAAATACAAAGTGTGAACCATGAGAAACTATCCTATACTCTAAAAGAAATGCATGAGTTTTCCAATTTATAAAGATAGAAATCAGAGGAATATTTGTGGGAAGGGATCCTAAGGGTATGGGATAATGGTGGAAAGAATGTAAAGTTGGATGAAGCTGAATTTATTGATATGGGCCCAATAAGCAGAAATTCTCAACTCAACACTCTAGCTCAAGGGTTTAAGAAGGGCGCTAACAGTTCGTTCAGGTGACTGACTGAAACATGGACCAAAAATGGCCTAGCATATCTGAGACTGAGATGCTGGATTTTCCCTGGTATACAGTAGAAGAGGAAATTCACAGGTTTAGAAAGACTGGAATGGTACAATGAATTTATGATATAAAACCTGCCCACCCACCCCAGGAAGTTTCAAAAGACACACATTTAACTCAGACTGTGAGAAATAAATTTGTAAGACTAACTCAAATTCCCTAAAGAGCTCTATGGTTGCTATTCTCTGTAGTCCAGATGTTACCATAGGAAATTTTGTAATGTTATTAGAATCCTCAAACATTATGAGGATGATCAGTCATTGGGCTGGTAAAAAGTCAAGTATCAGCAGTTAATCACCAAAGACAAGGTGACCATGGCTAGCACAATGAAAGGCAGTCTCAAAGCAGCAATCAAAATAGTCTGAGTTGCATAGAGTTATGGTGTTGGTTAATAAATCAAGGGGTACCCAGAAGTGAAATAGATGGGCACTCTTCTAAATTACTTCAGTATCTGTATAAGCAGAAGATTTCTAGCTTGAGTGAACAAAATAGTAACTCAAATTACAGACACAGAGAATCACAACCACTTAATCAATTCCCAGATGTGAGAATGTTTACAGACCGGATCACCTTGAATGAGTAGAAGACCAGGTCCCCTTGGGAAAGGATCTATTTTAATGTCAAAATTTTATATTGTTGGTCTTCCTCCCAGCTTTCCCCAAGGAGAACTGTGGCCTTTTCTGGAGTAACTGTGCATTGAGTAAAAGGAAATGATCAGATATTTTGGGGATTATTAGACACTGGCTCAGAAGAGACATTAATTCCAGGAAACCCAAAACATCACTGCTATCCACAGTAGGAGCTTATGGAGTTCAGGTGATTGATGGAATTTTGTCTCAGATCCATCTCACACTGGATTCAGTGTGTCCCTGGACACTTTATGTGATTATTACACCAGTTCCAGAATGAATAATTGGAATAGACATATTAAGTGACAAATACCCACATTAGGATCCTGACTTGTGGAGTGAAGGCTATTATGGTAGGAAAGCCTAAGTGGAAGCCACTAGAACTGCCCCATTCCTAGCAAAATGGTAAGTCAAAAGCAATACTGGATTCCTGGATGGATTGTAGATATTAGTGCCACCATCAAAGATCTGAAAGATTCAGGGGTGGTGATTCCCTCCACCATCCCATTTAATTCTCTCATTTGTCTTTTGTGGAAAACAAATTGATCTTGGAGAATGACAGTAGATTATCTCAAATTAACCAGGTAGTGACTCCAACTGCAGCTGCTTACCCATATGTGTTATCATCGTTTGAGCAAATCAACACATCCTCTAGTACCTGGTATGCAGCTACTGATCTGGCAAATGCTTTTTTCTCAACTGTCATCAGTACAGACCATCAAAAATAGTTTGCTTTCATCTGACAAGGCCACCAATATGCATTCACTGTCATAACTCAAGGATATAACAACTATCTAGCCCAAAGTCATATTGTGTTCAGAGACCTTGATTGACTCTCTTTCACAAAAGACATTGCACTGGTCAAGAATTTTGTTAATATCATGTTGATAAGACCTAGCAAGCAAGAATTAGCAAAGACTTTAGATGTATTGGCAAGGCATTTGCATGAGAGATGATGGGAGATGAATCCAACAAAAATACAGGGGACTTTCTCAGTGAAATTTCTAGGTGTCCAGTGTTGTGGGGCATGTCAAGATATCCCTTTGCAAGTGAAGGATAAACTGTTGCAACTGGCCCCTCCTATGACCAAAAAGAGGCACAATACTTAATATCTTCAGTGTTTGCAGACATCACATTCCTTTTTTGTGTTTGCTTCTCGGGCCCATTTACTGATTGACAAGAAAAGCTGCTAGTTTTGATTAGGGTCTGGAACAAGAGGAGAATGCAACAGGTACAGATGGCTGTGCAAGATGTCCTACCACTTGGGCCATATGATCCAGCACATCAAATGGTGGTGGAATTTTCAGTGGTAGAGATGCTGTCTGGAACCTTGGTAGGCTTCTTTATGAGAATCATAACACAGACACAGGATTTTGGAATAAAACCCTGCCAACCTCTGCAGATAACTACTTTAAATTTGAGAAAAAAGCTTTTGGCCTGCTACTTGGCCATAAAAGACTGAACACTTAACCATGGGCCATCAAGTTACCATGAGACCTGAGTTGTCTATCATGTAGTGGGTATTGTCTGACTCAACAAACCATAAAGTTGGGTTTGCACAGCAGCTCTCTATAATAAAGTGGAAATTATATATACATGATAGGGTTCAAGTCAGTCCTGAAGGCACAACTAATTTGCATGAGGAAGTAGCCCAAATGCCCATGGTCACCGCCTGCCACATTACCTTCTCTTTCACAACCCACAGCTTTGGGCTTGTGGGAAGTCCTTTAAAATCAGTTGACTGAGGAAGAGAAAACTTGGGCCTGGTTTACAGATGGTTCTGCAGGATATGCAGGTACACCCCAAAAGTGGATATCTGCAGAACTGCAGACCCTTTCTGTGACATCCCTGAAGGAGATTGGTGAAGACAAATCTTCCCAGTGGGCAGAACTTTGAGCAGTTTACCTGGTTGTTCATTTGCTAGGAAGAATTTATGGCTAGAAATGCATTTGTACACTGATTCATGGGTTGTTGCTAATGGTTTGGCTGAATGGTCAGGGACTTGGAAGGAACATGAATGGAAAATTGGTTACTAAGATGTCTGGGAAGGAAGGATGTGGGTAGATATTCCTGAGTAGGCCAAAAATATGAAAATATTTTGTCCCACATGAATGTTCATGAGAGGGTGACTTCAGCAAAAGAAGGTTTTAATAGTAATGTGGATAAGATGACCTGCTCTGTAGTTAACACTCAGCCTCTTTCCCCAGCCACTCCTATCATTGACCAATGGGCTCATGAACAAGGTGATCATGGAGGTAGGGATAGTGGTTATGCATGGGCTTAGCAACAAGGGCTTCCCCTCTTCAAGACTGACTTGGCTACAGCCACTGCTAAGTGCTAAGAGACCACACTCAGGCTCTGATATGGCAGCATTCCTGGAGGTTATCAGCCTGCTATCAGCAGGTTGATTACATTGGACAATTTCCATCAGTATAGCAATTTGTTTTAACTGCAACAGAGACATACTCCAGATATGGATTTACATTCCCTACACACAATGCTTCTTCCAAAACTGCTGTCATTGCACTTACCAACTATCCTATCCACTACCATGACATTCCACACAGCACTCCTTCAGATCGAGGCACCCATTTCATAACAAATGGTGTGTGGGAATGGGCACATGCCCACAGAATTCAAGATATTACCATGTTCTATCATCCTGAACAGCGGGATTTATTTAATGATGGGATGGCCTTTTGAAAACTCAATTAGAGTGTTAACTAGGTGGCAGTACCTTGCAGGATTGGGGCAATGTGCTCCAAGACCCTGTGTATACTCTAAATCAGCATCCATTCTATGGTGCTGTTTCTAACATACCCAGGATTCACTGGTTCAGGAATCAAGGAATGGGAATAGTAGTGGCATCATTTATTACTACTGACCCACTAAAATTGTTTGCTTCTTGTTCCTACAGCCTTAAACTCTGCTGGTCTATAGGTTTTAATTCCAAAAGAAAGTGTTCTTCCACCAGGAAACATAATGATGATTCCACTGAACTGGAAGTTAAGATTGCCACCTTGCCACTTTGGGTTCCTCTTACCTCTGAATCAAGAGGCAAATAAGGGAATTGTATATGTGCTGGGGTGATTGTTCCTGACTATCAAGAAGAAATTGGACTGCATCTACATAATGAGGGTAAAGAAGAGTTTGCCTGGAATACAGGAGATCCTCTAGAGTATCTGTTAGTACTCCCATGCCCTGTGATTAAAGTCAATGGAAAATTGCAAATTCAATTCAAGTATGACTAACAATTCAAACATGACTAGCAATGGCACAGAATCTTCAGGAAGGAAAGTTTGGGTCACATCTCCAGTCTAAGAACCATGGTCAACGCAGGTGCTTACTGAGGGTAAAGGGAACATGGAATGGATAGTGGAAGAATGTCATAATAAATATGAACTTCAACCATGTGACCAGTTACAGAAATGAGGATTTAATGGTCATGAAACATTCTTCCTTGTTTTATTAGCGTGATCCTATAAGTACATAAAACAAATATCTTTCTTTTCTTCCCTAACATTTTCCCTTATCATATGAGAAGTTGTATTTGTTTTATGTCATAATATTTAAGGATGTCACGTTTAAGAGTGAATATTACCCAAGGACTTGCACCCTATTCTGTAGAGAACTGATGTGTTTCCAGTTGTATGCTGGGCAGTTGGATATTGTTCAGCAGAAATATATATGTTTTTCTATTATTGTTTTTACTTAGAGACTAATTATGATTTAAGTTGATGTGTGTGACTGCCATGTTTACAAGGGGTGGACTGTGATGGTTAAGATAATGTGTCAACTAAGCTAGGCAATTGTGCCCAGTTGTTTGTTCAAGGAAGCATTGGGCAAATTATAATCCAAGGACATTTATGGACTTTAGTCATCACTGAGTTTACTGAATAGATTGCTGGTTACATCTACAATCAACCAGGGAGTTTACCATCAGCTATGAGTGACATTTTATCCAAATAGTTGAAATTTTTTAAAGGGGAAGTTATTTCAGCATTCAGAGAGAATTTTCCAGCTCATTTCTACACAGCCATCATCTCCTGGGAATTCATAAAAGTCCTTCATTGGACCTTCAATGGAGCCCCTGGTTTGCAGCCTGCCTGTGGAATCTGGACTTGTACATCCCCATGATCACATGAGATAATTTTATAAAATCTGAGACTATTTATGGATATCTCCTATTGATTCTCTTTCCCTGCAAAAACCTGACTAATACATGCAGAGAAAGAGAATAAATTCTAATCAGAGTTCAGCGGTTCAGTGATTGAAATGGTACCACTCTCTGAAGTAACTTTCAATTTAAGAGGGTTGTGACATAGTATTTGAGTTCCAGGAACATAGCTTATGTCCTCATGATTAAAAAAAAAAATTGATAAAGAAAATAGTAGTATTTATTAGAATGTGTGATATTAATTTAATCTATTCAATTGATAGATTTAATTGGTTCTCTTCATATGTTTTAACATTGAATTTGATAACATTATAGTTCCAGTTAAATTGTTTACAAAGATATTGAGCATGACAACTTTTATTTTCATTTGAAATAGACTGTGCAATAGCAATATGAATAAAGAACTTTAAAATTTTGCAATATATTCACTCATTCTTTAAAAATATATCAATTGTCTACTTTATATTAATCACTGTGCTAGTTGTCAGGCATGTAGTAGGATACAAGATAGTAGTGGTCCTTGACCTCAATTCACTTACAGTCTAAGAGGAATGACAGACAGTAGAAACAACATAAATTATTAATTATTTAAATGGCAAGAAATACCATGAAAGATAAATATTTGGGTGCTTCTCATAACACCATTTAATTGCAAACCCTAATATTACTTTGATGGTGGTCAGGAAAGATATAATCATTTCTCTTATAATATGCAAAAACTGAATTAGCAAGAATAAATATTATTATCCTTATTTTTGAACACATACTGCTTGTACAAGGAAGTGGAAAAATGAAGATTCAAACTTAGATCTTTAAGATTTTAACTATGCCATACTCACTTACTGAAAGCAATAATTTGGCAGTTTAGAAGTATGATATATTCCCTGTAAAAATCTCCAGAAACATTTGTATACCTCAAGAAGCTGTTTATTTTGCCTTCTCCAAATCATCTCTTCACCTTAAAACCTCATTACATAAATTAGGTATCTCCTTTATTTTAATAAAATAAAAATGAATAATATTGAAAGAGTGGATGAATGAATGTAATTTTGGGAAATTTAAATACTCATAATAGATGTTTTGAGAGAAATTAAGTTCAGATTAGGAAAACAATTATAATATCTGCATAAATGAAGTGACATTTTCTCTTCCTGTCCCTTGCATTTCTTTACCTATAATGCATATTCTCCAAAAAACCCTTTAAAGTTGAACATGTAAAGAAGGAGAACAGAGCTGGTATGATATTTTTTTTTAATTATTTATTTTTTAAAAAAGAAACTTAAAGCTGTGTAGTAGTGCTCCAAAATGTATTCATCAAATGCAATGAATATGCCACAGTGATGAAAGAATTTGGTGATGTGGGAGGAGTGGGGGGTGGGGAGTGTGGGTATAAGGCACTCTCATATTTTCTAGTGTCACATTTTATATGATCTATGTATCTTTTTTATTTGTCTTTTTTAAAGAAACTTGGATCACACAAAATGTTACATTAAAAATATATGAAAGGAAAAAAATATATGAAAGGAAGCAGTTGTATCTCAACCCATTGGGCTCCCATCTACCATTTGGGAGACCCTGGGTTTGCATTCCTGGGCCTCCTTGTAAAGCAAAGCTGGCCCATGCCTGCAGAGAGCTGATGGCCCATGCCCAAGGAGAGCTGATGGCCTGAGCCCATGGAGAGGAGACGGCCTGTGCCCTTGGAGAACTGATGCAGCAAGATGATGCAACAAAAGGAGATGAGCAGACAGAAGAAGGCACACTGAATGAACACAGAAAGCAGAAAGGAAGCAAGCTGCAAGGGGGGAAAGTAAATAAATAATAGAGCTTTAAAATATATATACATGAGGTTTCCACATACCCCACCCCACCCCATTCCTCCCCCATCAACAACCTCTTCCATCACTGTGGCACATTTAGTGCACTTGGTGAATTCATTTTGGTGCACTACTACACAACATGGATTATAGTTTGCATTGTAGATTACACTAACCCCCAGTCCATTCAGTGGGTTAAGGCAGGATATATAATGCCCAGCATCTGTCTCTGCAATATCATTCAGGACAAATCCAAGTCCCAAAAATGCCCTCACATCACACCGTCTTCCCACTCCCTGCCTTCAGCAGCTCCCATGGCCACTGTTTCCATATCAATATTACAATTTCTTCCATTGCTAGAGTCACAATAGTACTATAGTAGAATACCTGCAAGTCCCTTGTAATCCATCTTTTATTCCTCCATCCTGTGGAACTTGGGATGTTGATGTACCCTCCACCTCTATATTGAGAGGGAGCTTAGATCTCACATGGCTAAGGGATGTGATTCTCCTGCTTGCAGTTATAGGCACTCCCAGTTTCCTGGTGTTGTGGTTGACCATCTTCACCTCCCTGTTAGCTGACCTGGGTAAGTCCAACAAAATGGAGGGTATGTGTTGCAACACTGCTGAGGCTCAGCGACCAACTGGCACATGGTCAGTCCAGATATTGAAGTCTCCTGAATATACACCAATCCCAGCAACAACCACAGGTTCTGTAAATGTGACAGAAGAGGCATGTGTAGAAAGGTCATATCTGAGTGCAACTACATCACACTAAGGAGCACAAATTCCAAAGTAGGGCCTATTGGCAAGGCAATGAACCCCAGAGTAATCTGACATGACCATAGAACATGTGTGCCTCCATTGCCCTCAGGAGCGTCATTACATGGGGTTGTATCTAATTTGGTTGTCTTGGATCCTGCTGAGACATCCATAAGCATGACCCCTCTCATATCCTCCTGACATTTTTTGAAGTTTCTTAGCCATATAAACTCATTTTTCTTTACCATTTCCCTCTTTTTTCCAAGTCTTTTTCTAGTCGTATCACCAACTGGTGATTGGTAGTAATAACTTGGCTCCAGGGAGGCTCATCCCCAGTAGTTTTACAGCATGGTTGGGGGAAGGTAATGTATTTACATGCCGAGTTTGGCTTAGAGAGTGGCCACATTTAATCAACATGGAGGTTCTCAGGACGTAAATCTTAGTCAGCCTGCAACTCTAGGTCTAGTTGGAATTTCAAACATACTGGCTCATAAGCATAGCCATCAGTATCAAAGGTTAATCATTGAGCCACCCTTCTTCACTGGTCTTTTCCCTTGAAATTGGATGATTGTTGCTGTTACATTGGTGAATGTGACAGAGCTCCCCCAGCTAAGAACTAAGCACTCCCTTAGTTGTGTGTAATTCTATCTATTATGAAAATAGGTAATGAATATCAGAACATTTTTGTCTTTATTTATTTTTTAATATTACATTAAAAAAACCTGAGGTCTACATATAACCCCACCCCCCTCACCTCACTCTTCCCCCATAACAACAATCTCCTCCATCTCATGATGAGACATTTATTGCATTTGGTGAATACATCTCTGAGCACCACTGTAACTCATGGTCAATGGTCCACATCATAGCCCACACTCTCCTACAGTTCAACCAGTGGGCCATGGGAGGACAAACAATGTCCAGTAACTGTCCTGCAGCACCACCCAGGACAACTCCAAGTCACGAAAATACCCTCATATCTCATCTCTTTCTCCCACTCCCTACCACCAGCAGCCACTATGGCCACTTTCTACACACCAATGCCACATTTTCTTCGATTACTAATCACAATAGTTCATGAATAGAATATCAGTATCCATACACTATTCCTCCATTCTGTGGACCCTGGAATGGTTGTGTCCACTCCACATCTATATCAAGAGGGGGCTTAGACTCCACATGGATGCTGGATTCAATTCTCCTGCTTTCAGATACAGGCACTCTTGGATTCTTGGTGTGGTGGTTGACCTTCTTCACCTCCATTTTAGCTGCATGGGGTAAGTCCAATAAACCAGAGTGTAGGAGTTGCAAGTCTCTTGAGGCCCAGGGCTTGGCTATCACATGGTCAGTCCAGAGATTCAGGTCCACTGGGTATACATTATAACCCAGCACCAACTACAGTTCTGTTAAAATTAAGAGGAGAGGTTTGTGAACAATATCTCATCTGAGTCCAGCTCCATCAAACAAAACTCCAAAGAAAGGCCAAATGACGTGGCACTGAACTCCATCTGCCATGACCATAGAACATATGGGTCTCTGTAGCCCTCAGAAGAACCAATACCTGGCATTGTATCTACTTAATCTGTCTCTGGGGCTCTGCTGAGGTGTGCAAAAGGGCAAATCCTCTGATAACCCCCCAGCTCTTTTTGGAGACTCATAGCCATATAAACTAATTTGTTCTTTCCATTTCTCCCTTTTATTCAGGTCAAAAAGCATTAATAGTAAAATGGAATATAGTGATGAGTTTAAAGGTTAGATATAGAATACATATTAATTATAGAAAAATTAAGGTAAAAATAAATTGGGGTATCAAAAAATTTAAAAATGCAAAAGCTTTGTTTTTGGTGCTCTGCCTTCAGTCACTGCAATAAGTGTTGCCATGTATGCAAATTGGCAAGGCAACTACTTCTGTCTTTTCCTCAGTGTATACATCCTATCTTTTTCATTTTTTTCTATTTATTAAACTTATCTTCACAAAAGTTTTAGATCACAGTAATTCATATATACAATATACAGTACTCCCACATATCCAACATAAAATCCTTTTCCCTTCCACAGCAATAATCTTTTTACATATTCCTACAATATTGACTGAAACTGATGTACATATATTGAGACAATATTTTTCAAACAAGGTAACATGTTTTTACATTGTGCTTTATATTTTTAGACTATACAATTTTCTAAATTTTTAGTTATCTTTTGTTTTACATTATGATTTATATTTTAGCCTATCAGCCCCTATATATTTTTGTTTAAATTTAACATGCCTTATATCCATCCTTGCATACTCTTGTGGAACACTTCTATTGCCCACACAGTTACATTTGTTCCATCTATTCAATACTATTTCCCCCTCCCCTCAGGACCCATAGTGACAGGCAATCTTCTTTGCTTGAAGGGCCTGTTCAGAGACACTTGCAACAGTGTTGAGGGCTTGACATGCTCAGCTGTCCTAATGCATTGGGAGCCACCATTTCTCTTGAGAGATACAATTCTTCTATTTGAGAACATCAGTCCTCCCCAAGATGTGGGTATACCTTCACTCTCATTTTATGGGTCTCTATCCAATGATATAACCCACTATGGCAAAAAGACCATTCATGTACTCCCTAGGAGGCTGTTCAGCATCAGATTATTGACTTAAAGCATCTTCAACAGGTAACCTTCCTTATTTTATTTTTGAAAAAGTTTTCTCAGCATTATACCCTCAACCAAATACTTGACAATCTTCTATGTTCGTATGTTGCCCCTCCGTCCCCCCAATTTCTTGGGCAATATTACCATCCTCCCATTCCTAGCCACCCTCAAGCCTGCAAACCCCACCCACAGGTAAAACTATGCCCCTATTTAATCTCTTGCAAGTATAAATTCTTACGTCCAACTTATGATATATTTCACCCATGTAGGTGTCAGCTTACATCCTTCTCTATCCCCCATTTTCCTTTAAGCCTATCATCCAGTCTGTAGATCTCTGAGGAAGCTTGGTTTCCTTATTTCATATCATTGAAGTTATGTACTATTTGTCCTTCAATGCCTGGGTTGCTTCACGCAACAAAAGGTTCTCAAGATTCATCCATGTTATCATGTTTGTTTATAGTGTATTCATTCTTAAAGCTGAGTAGTATTCCTTTGTATGTATATACCACATTTTATTTATCGGTTCAACTGTTGATGGGCATTTGGGTTGATTCCACCTTTCAGCAATAGTGAAGATTGCTGCTATGAACATTGGTGTGCAAATATCGGTTTGTGTCCTTGTTTTCAGTTCTACTGGGTATATACCCAGCAGTGGAATTGCTGAATCATATCACAAATCTATGGCTTGTTTTTTGAGAAACTGTCAAACTGTCATCCAGAATGGCTGGATCCTACAACATTCCCACCAGCAGTGGATGAGTGTTCCGATTCCTCCACATCCTCTCCAGCATTTGTAGTCTTCTCTTTTTGTCATAGCTGCCAATCTTATGGGAGTAAGATGGTATCTCTTTGTAGTTTTGATTTGCATTTCCCTAATAGCTGGAGAATTGGAGCATTTTTTCATGTGCTTTTTAGCCATTTGTATTTCTTCTTTAGAGAAATGTCTGTTTAAATCCTTTTCCCATTTTTTAAATGGGTTGTCTTTTTATTTGCAAAATATAGGAGCTCTTTATATATGCAGGATATAAGTCTCCTAACAGATATATGGTTACCAAATATTTTCTCCCATTGTGTAGGCTCTCTTTTCAATTTCTTGAGAAACTCCTTTGAGGTGCAGAAGGTTTTAATTTTGAGGAAGTCCCATTTATCTATTTGTTCTTTTGCTGCTCGTGGTAGTGGTGTGAAGTTCATGATGCCATTTCTTATTACAAGTTCCTGTACGTTCTTCCTTACACTGCTATTCAAAGTTTTTATGGTCGTGGGTCTTACATTTAGGTCTTTGATCCACCTTGAGTTGATTTTTTGTAAGGTGTGAGTTTCTAATGCTCTTTCATTCTTTTAAAAATGGATAACCAGTTCTCCAGGCACCATTTGTTGAATAGGCCATTCTCTCCCAGTTGAGAGGGTTTGGTGGTTTTATCAAATATTATATGACTATATATATGAGAATCTATATCAGAACTCTGAATTTGGTTCCATTGGTCTGTGTGTCTCTCCTTGTACCATGCTCTTTTCACTACTGAAGCTTTGTAGTATGTTTTGAAGTCAGGTAGTGTGATTCCTCCAATTTTGTTTGTATTTTTCAATAATCCTTTTGTTATTCAAGATGTCTTTCCTTTCCAAATAAATTTCATAGCTAGTTTTTCTAGCTCCTTAAAGAATGCTGTGTTGATTTTTATTGGTATTGCATTGGATGTGTAGATCAGTTTTTGTAGGATAGACGTCTTATTAATATTTAGTATTCCTATCCATGAACATATCCCTCAGAAATCTGCCTTCCCCCCAACAACTAGAGCTCATGAACCATTCAGCCCTGCTAAATTAGCATAGCCAGTAAGCTGCTTGCATGATGCCTCATGGTCTATAATAGCTACTACACTTCCTCAATAAATCAGACCTGCACCACCAGCCTGCGTTCCAGAGCAGTTACTATGTGTTGTCTTGCTCTGTTCGTCCTTACCTCTTCGGGAGCGGAGCTGCTGGACGGCACCACCACAAGAGGGAAAGATTTTAGGAATTCACCATTGTAAATGATGTTGACTGTAGGTTTTCCATATATACTCTTTATCATGTTCTAGAAAATTTGCTTGTATTCCAATCTTTTGCAGTTCTTTTATCAAGAATTGGTGCTGCATTTTGTCAAATGCTTTGTGTGCATCTATAGATATAATCATGTGATTTTTTTCCCCTTTGACCTGTTTATATTGTGTATTACATGGATTCAAATTCTTATGTTGAGCCATCCTTGCATATCCGGAGTGAATCCTACTTGGTCATGGTGTTTAATTTGTTTAATGTGTTGTTGAATACGGTGAGCAAGTATTTTGTTGAGGATTTTTGCATCTAGGTTCATTCGAAAAAATTGATCTGTTATTTTCCTTTCTTGTGGTGTATTTCTTTGACTTTGCTACTAGGGTAATGTTGGCATAATAGAATGAGTTCAGTAATGTTCCCTCAGTTTTGATTTTTTGGAAGAGTTTCAGCTAGTTTGTCATTAGTTCTTTCTGTAATGTTTGTAGAATTCACCTGTGAAGCTGTCTGACCCTGGACTCTTCTTAGTTTGGAGGTTTTTAATGACTGAAACTATCTCTTTATATATGATTGTTTTGTTGAGATCATAAATTTCTTCTTTCATCAATATAGGCTGCTTAAGTATTTCTAGGAATTTGTTCATTTCTTCCTAATTGTAATTTTTTGGAATATCGTTTTTCAAGGAATCCTCTTATGATAGTCTTTATTTCTGTGGGTTCAGTGGTGATATTACCTTTCTCATTTCTTATTTCATGTATTTGCATCTTCTCTCTTTTTTTCTTTGTTAGTCTCACTAAGGGTTTGTCAATTCTATTGATCTTCTAAAAGAACCAGCTCTTGGTCTTGCTTATCTTTTCAAGTGCTTTCTTATTTTCTATTTCATTTAGTTCTGTTCTTATCTTTGTTAATTCTTTCTTCCTCATGTGGGATTACTTTGTTGTTGTTTTTTTCTAATTCCTCCAAGTGTGCAGTTAGTTCTTCAGTTTTTGCTATTTCTTCTTTTTGGTGTATGAATTTATATCTATAAATTTCCCTCGCAGCACAGCTTTTGCTGCATTCCAAAAGGTTTGGTATGTTGTGTTATCATTTTCATTAGTTTCAAGGTAGTTATTAATTTCTTTTGAGATTTCCTCCTTGACCCTCTGTCTTTCTAAGAGTGTGCTGTTTAATTTCCATATAATCATGTGAAATCTGGTCCTCTGGCTTTTTTAGATTTCCAGCTTCACTCCACTGTGGTCAGAGATATTATTTTGTATGACTTCCATCTTTCTGAATTCATTGAGCCTTTCTTTGTGTCCTATCATATTGTCTATCTTGAAGAATGATCCATGTGTACTTGAGAAAAATGTATATCCTCCTGTATTTGGGTGTAATGATCTGCATCTATCTATCAGATTCAACTCCTCTAATATACTGTTCAAAGTTTTTGTTTCTTTATTGATTCTCTTTTGAGATATTCTGTCCAAATTTGATAGTGGAGTATTAAAGTCCCCCACTATAATTATAGACTCATGTATTCTTTCACTTAGTTTTTCCAGTCTTTGCCTCACGTATTTGGAGGTGCCCTTGTTAGAAGCACAAATATTTATGATCGTTCATTCTTCTTGAAAGATTATCCCTTTCATTATATGTAGTGTCCATCTTTGTCTGTCACTATTGTTTTGCATTTAAAGTCTATTTTTTCTGATATTAATATAGCTACTCCTGCCTTTTCTTGGTTAATTTTTGCTTAAGTGATTGTTTTACAGTGATTCACTTTCAATCTCCTTGAATCCCTGGGACTAAGAATGTTTTTCTTGCAGACGGCATATAGCTGGGTAGTGTTTCCCTATCCAATCTTCCAGTCTGAATCTTTTGACATGTGAGTTTAATCCATTGATATTCAGTGTTATTTCTTTCAAGGAATTATTCATGTTAGCCATATTTTGTTTGGACTTGTGTTTGTCATATTTTGTTCATTGTTTTTCCTTCTCTTTTTGTCTTTTTTGTTGCTCTTACACTCTCCTCCAACTCTGCCTCTCCTGTTTTTTTTTCTTTCTTCCTGCAAAACTCCCTTTAGTATTTCTTTAAGTGCACGGTTCTTGTTGGCATACTCTTTTAATTTCTGTTGATCTGTGAATATTTTGAACTCTCCATCATTTTTGAATGCTAGTTTAGCTGAGTGGTATATTCTTGGTTGGAATTTTTTTTATTTTAGTACCTTGACTATGTCATACCACTGCCTTTTTGCCTTCATTGTTTCAGATGAGATATCAGCACTTAATCTTGTGGAGCCTCACTTGTATGTGATGGTTCTCTTTTCTCTTGCTGCTTTCATAATTTTCTCTTTGTCTTGAGCATTGGATAATTTGACAAGTATATGTGTTGGGGTGAACTTGTTGGGATTTATCGTGTTTGTTGTGCATTGTGCTTCCTGGACATGTTGTGGACATGTACATCCATCTCCATCAGTACATTTGGGAAGTTTTCAGCCATTATTTCTTTCAACACCCTTTCTGTCCCCTTACCCTTCTCTTCTCCTTCTGGGATGCCTATAATACATATGTTTGTGTGTTTTGTATTGTCATTCCAGTCCCTAAGTCCCAGCTGGATGTTTTCTATCTTTTTGTCGAACAGTTCTAATATCTGTTTGCTTTCAGATGTACTGTTTTCCACATCACTTATTCTTTCCATCTACCTCTTCTAATTAGCTTCTATTTGCTGAGAGTGTATTTTTGATTTCCTGAACTGTGGTGTTCATCACCATCATATCTGTTATCTTTTTGTGTATGTCTGCAATTTCCTCTCCAAGTGTTTTCTTCATATTGTTAATCTCTTCCTTTACTTCATTAAGTTGGTCTCTAATATATGTTTTGAGATCTTAAATACTTGTCTGATGTTTTGCTACCCTTACTGGTATTTAGATTGCTCATTGGATTTGGCCATGTTTTCCTGATTATTGGTTTCATTTGTAATTTTTGTTGCTGTCTGTTCATTGTTTTATCTTGATGGATTTAATCATTTCCTTAGCTTCTTTGTCTAGTCTTGGGAATTAATTTGTTGTTGTTCATGCATAAGTGTTATGTCTTCTCTTTGTCACTTTGAAGGAAAATATTAGGGCCAGGGAAAGAAAAATGAGTAGGAAAAGAAAACATATAAAATAGTATTGGTAATAAATGTTAACAGAGCAACAAAGTGAGATCTAGGAGAATGGATATTAGACTCATGTAAGTTGTATAGAGTAAAGCAGTAAGTAAAGTACCTATAATGAGACAGTCAACTGATTATGGGGAGGAATATAGTATGAATTAAAAGGCCAGTGTTTTCATGAGAGAGGGAAGGAGAAAAAAAGACAATAATATCAAGAGTGCATAAAAAAAGAAAACAGAACAAAGGTATTAGAAATAAAAAGTAGGACAATTTGTGGGCCAAAGAAAGGGAGGTGGAATGAAAGAGAAACAGTAGATGATGGTGGATAGAAAAATGTGGGGGGAGAGAGGTGGAGCAAAATGGCTTCTGAGTGAGTGCACCTTATAATCTCTCCTGCAAAGAAGTGGCTGAATAGGGTTGGAATCCTGCTGGACTGGGCTATTTTGGGTTTTTTTTTTCAGGGCAGGAGGTGTCTGGACATCGATTTAGTGGGACGATGACAGAGAAGATTCTTGTAAAAGGTAGAATTTTGGATCTATTTCACAGAGATCAGGGCTGGGCATGGGACTCTTCCCCCTGGGCCTGGTGGCCCAGCGGTGGCAACTACTAGAGGCTTTGCTGAACTGGGGAGTTCCCAAGCCCTGAACAGGCTATTCAGGAGCTTACAGGGTGGGAGGTGTCTGGAAGTCGATTGGGTGAGACAGTGACGGAGGAGATTGTTGCGAGACATGGAATTTTGGGTTTCTGGCATGGAGATCAGAACTTCTGCCTAGAGCCCCTCACCCTAGGGCTGGCGGCCCATCTGCGGTGGTCCCTAAACTGCTTGTAGTACTGTGGCACCACCAGCAGGCTGTTTCAGGGGGCTTGCAGGGTGGGACGTGTCTGGAAGTCGATTTGGTGAATCAGTGATGGAGGAGATTCTTGTGAGATCTGGAATTTTGGGTTTCTGACACAGAGGTCAGAGCTTCTGTCTAGAGCCCCTCCCTCAAGTGCTGGCGGTGCATCTGTGGCACTCCCTGAATTGTATTTAGGGTAGCAGCACCCCCAGCATGCTATTTTGGGGGCTTGCAGGGCAGGAAGTGCCCTGAAGTCGATTTGGTGAGACAGTGACAGAAGAGTCTCATGAGAGGTGGAATTTTGGGTTTCTGACACAGAGGTCAGAGTGTGCAGGCATGACCCCTTGCCCTATGGCTGGCACCCAGCTGCAGGGATCCTTGAAGGCTGTGTTGCACTGTGGTGCACCCAGGCTCCCTGGTAACCAGATGTGTGGTTCCCAGGTCTGTGTCCCCTAAACCCTGGTGGCCCACATTCCAGAGACTCACACCTCTTGAGCCTGCAATATCACAGACTTCCCATCCCTGAATCCACCACGCCCTGAGATCCATCTGAGGTCCTTGATTGTCCTAGCCCTCGGACTTTGTGTGTTTTTTTCTTTTTTTCTCTTTTCTTTTTTTTGTGTCTTGGGTGCTAATATTGCATTATCTCCTGTTCTTTTCTCCCATTGTATACCCCAAGGTCCTATTTCGTTTATTTAGGTTTTTTTCCTTTTCTTTTCTTTTTCTTGATTGTTCCCCTCTCTTTTCTTTGCCCACCCCCCTTTTTTCTTCTCTCTTTAAAGTTTCTCTTTTTTTCTTTTCTTTTCTTTTCTTTTTTATTTTATTTATACAACAGGTGCTACAGGAAGTGCCTCACATTTGCTGTGTTTCCTCATCCTCCATTTCCTCGTTTCTGTGTGAATAGATTTTGGCCACCTACACTATCCCTTTGTCCCCACATCTTGCTATCCTCCATCATCTACTGTCTCTCTTACATCCCACATCCCTTTCTTTGTTCCCCAAATTGTCTAACATTTAATTTCTAATACCTTTGTTCTGCTTTTTTTTCCACACTTGATATTATTATATTTCTTTTCTCTTTCCCTCTCTCATGAAAACATAGGCTCTTTAATTCATACTATATTCCTACCCATATTCAGTTTACTATTTCATTATAGGTACTCTACTTACTGCTATAACTCTACACAACTTCCATGTGTCAAATATCCATTCTCCCAGATCTCACATTGTTGCTCCGTTAACAGTTATTACCGATACTACTTTACACATTACCTTTTCTTACAAAATTTTCTTTCCTTGGCTCTAATATTTTCTTTCAAAGTGAACTTAGCCAGCAACAAGAAATTAGAGTAAGAAGAACAAAGTGAAAAAGAGAAGACATAACACTTATGCAAGAACAATTAACTAATCCCCAAGACTAGACAAAAAAGCTAAGGAACTGATTAAACTTGTCATGATAAAATGATGAACAGACAGAAACAAAAAACTACGAACCAAACCAATAATCAGGAAAACATAGCTGAATCCAATGAACAAACTAAAAACCAAGACGGGGAGTAGAATATCAGACAAGTATTGAAAGAGCTCAAAACATATATTAGAGACCAACATAATGAAGTAAAGGAAGAGTTTAAAAAATGAAGAAAACACTTGAAGAGGAAATTGCAGATATATGCCAGAAGATAAAAGATATGATGGGAATCAACACCACAGTTCAAGAAATCAAAAACATACTCTCATCAAATAGCAGCAGATTAGAAGAGGCAGAGGAGAGAATTAGCGATGTGAAAGACAGTACATCTGAAATCAAACAGAGAATAGAATTGAACAATAAAAAGATGGAAAAAATCCAGCTAGGACTTAGGGACCTGAATGACAATGCAAAACGCACAAACATATGTATTATATGCATCCCAGAAGGAGAAGAGAAGGAAAAGGGGACAGAAGGCATGTTGCAGGAAATAATGTGTGAAAATTTCCCAAACCTGCTGAGAGAGATGGATGTACATGTCCGGGAAGCACAATAAACCCCAAACATCTTAAATCTCAACAAGCCCACCCCAAGACATATACTTGTCAAATTATCCAATTCTCAAGAATAAGAGAAAATTCTAAAAGAAGCAAGAGAAAAGAAAACCATCACATACAAGGGAGGCTCCATAAGATTAAGTGCTGATATCTCATCTGAAACCATGGAGGCAAGAAGGCAGTTGTATGATATAGTCAAGGTACTAAAAGAAAAAATTTCCAACCAAGAATACTCTACCCAACTAAACTAGCATTCAAAAATGTTGGAGAGTTCAAAATATTCACAGATCAACAGAAACTGAAAGAGTATGCCAACAAGAAACCTCCACTTCAAGAATTACCAAAGGGAGTTCTGTAGGAAGAAAGTAAAAAATAGGAGAGGCAGAGTTGGAAGAGAGTGTAAGAGCAAAAAAAGGCAAGAAGAGAAAAAAAACAAAACAAGGAAAATGTGACAAACACAAGTCCAATAAAATATGGCTAACATAAATAATTCCTTGAACGTAATAACACTGAAGTCAATGGATTAACTCACCTATCAAAAGATTCAGACTGGGACATCAGATAAGAAAATATGACCCATCTATATGCAGTGTACAAGAAACACATCTTAGACCCAGGGATTCATGGAGGCTGAAAGTGAATGGTTGGAAAACAACCTTATAAGCAAACAGAAACCAAAAAAGGCAGGAGTAGCTGTATTAATATCAGAAAAAATAGAATTTAAATGTGAAACAATTGTGAGAGACAAAGAAGGATAGTACATATTAGTGAAAGGGACAATCTGTCAAGAAGAACAAACAATCATAAATATTTATGCTCCTAACAAGGGCACCTCCAAATACATGAGGCAAACACTGGAAAATCTAAGTGAAAGAATTGATGCCTCTACAATAATAGTGGGAGATTTTAATACACCACTATAAACTTTGGACAAAACATCTCAAAAGAGCATCAATAAAGAAACAAAAACTTAGAACAGTATATTAGAGGAGCTGGATTTAATAGACATATACAGATCATTACACCCAAATACAGCAGTATATACACTTTTCTCAAAAGCACATGGATCATTCTCCAAGATAGACCATATGCTAGGCCCCAAAGAAAGACTCAATGAATTCAGAAAGAATGAAATCATACAAAATAATATCTCTGAAAACAGTGGAGTGAAGCTGGAAATCTGCAAGGGCCAGAGGTCCAGATTTCACAACAAGATATGGAAATTATACAGCACATTCTTAGAAAAACAGTGGGTCAAAGAGGAAATCTAAAAAGAAATTAATAACTACCTTGAAACTAATGATAATGATAACACAACATACCAAAACTTATGGGATGCAGCAAAAGTAGTACTGAGAGGGAAATTTATAGTCATAAATATATACATCAAAAAAGAAGAAAGAGCAAAAACTGAAAAACTAACTGCACATTTGGAGGAATTAGTAAAAAACAACAACAAAGTAACCCCACAGGAAGAAGAAAGAAAGAAAGAACAAAGATCAGAGAAGAACTAAATGAAATAGAAAATAAGAAAGCACTTGAAAAGATAAACTAGGTAAAGAGCTGGTTCTTTGAGAAGATCAATAAAATTGACAAACCCTTACTGACACTATCAAAGAAAAAAAGAGAGAAGATGCAAATACACAAAATTAGAAATGAGAAAGGAGATATCACCACTGACCCCACAGAAATAAACACTATCATAAGAGGATACTTTGAAAAACTATATTCCAACAAAAATGACAATTCAGAGGAAATGTTAAATTCCTAGAAACACATAAGCAGCCTATATTGATGAAAGAACAAATTGATGATCTCAACAAACCAATCACAAATGAAGATATAGAATCAGTCCTTAAAAACCTCCCAACTAAGAAGAGCCCAGGGCCAGACGGCTTCACAGGTGAATTCGTCAAAACTTTCCAGAAAGAATTAACACCAATCCTGCTGAAATTCTTCCAAAAATTCGAAACAGAACATTACCAAACTCATTCTATGATGCCAACATAATCCTAGTACCAAAGCCAAATAAAAATACCACAAGAAAGGAAAATTAAAGACCAATTTCTCTAATGAACCTAGATGCAAAAATCCTCAACAAAATAATTGCTAACCGTATTCACTAACACAATAAATGAATTATACACCATGACCAAGTGGGATCAATTCCGGTTTGCAAGGACTGTTCAACATAAGGAAATCAATCAATGTAATACACCATATAACCAGATGGAAGGAAAAAAATCACATGATTCTATCTATAGATGCAGAAACATCATTTGACAAAATACAGCACCCTTTCTTGATAAAAACACTCCAAAATATCAGGATACAAGGAAATTTTTTGAACATGATAAAAAGTATATATGAAAAACCACAGCCAATATCGTTTACAATGGTGAAATCCTAAAATCCTTCCCTCTAAATCAGGAACAAGACAATGATGCCCACTCTCTCCCCTTCTATTTAATATTGTCTTAGAAGTACCTGCTCGAGCACTGAGGCAAGAACCTGATATAAAAGGCATTCAAATTGGAAAGGAAGAAGTCAAAATTTCATTATTTGCAGATGACATAATCCTATACATAGAAAACCCTGAGAGGTCTGCAACAAAGCTTCTAGAACTCAAAAGTGAGTTTAGTAAAGTCACGGGCTATAAGATCAATGCACAAATATCAGTAGCATTTTTGTACACTAATAATGAGCAAGCTCAGGAGGAAATCAAGAAACAAATATCATTTACAATAGCAAATAAAATAAAAAAGCCAAATACCAAGGAATAAATTTAACTAAACGTGTAAAAAACTTACACACAGAGAACAACACAAGAATATTTCCAGGAAATCAAAGAAGACCTAAATAAATGGAAGTATATTCCCTGTTCATGGATAGGAAGACTAAATATTATTTAAGATGACTATCCTACAAAAACTGACCTACACATTCAATGCAATCCGAATAAAAATCAACACAGTATTCTTTAAGGAACTAGAAAAACTAACTATGAAATTTATTTGGAAAGGAAAGAGGCCCCAAATAGTGAAAGACATATAGAAAGAGAAAAATGAAATTGGAGGAATCACACTACCTGACTTCAAAACATACTACAAAGCTACAGTAGTGAAAACAGCATGGTATTGGCATAAGGAGATACACACAGACCAATGAAACTGAACTTAGAGTTCTGATATAGATCCTCATATATATAGTAATATAATATTCGATAAAGCCACCAAACCCTCCCAACTGGGAGAGAATTGCCTATTCAACAAATGGTGCCTCGAGAACTGGATATGTATATGTAAAAGAATGAAAGAGGAGTACCATCTCACACCTCATACAAAGATCAACTCAAGATGGATCAAAGACCTAAATATAAGAGCCAAGACCATAAAGACTTTGGAAAGCAGTGTAGGGAAGGATATACAAGACAATGTAATAGGAAATGTCTTCACAAACTTCAAACCAAATGCACGAGCAGCAAAAGAACAAATAGATAAATGGGACCTCCTCAAAATTAAAGCCTTCTGCACCTCAAAGGAGTTTGTCAAGAAAGTGAAAATGGAACTTACATGATGGGAGAATGTATTTGGTAACCATATAATGGATAGGAGACTTATAACTTGCATATATAAGAACTTCTATATCTTGAAAATAAAAAGATAAACAAACTGTTTACAAAATGGGAAAAAAATTTAAAAAGACACTTCTCCAAAGAAGAAATACAAGTGGCTAAAAAGCTCATGAAAAAATGCTCCAAATCTCTAGCTATCAGGGAAATGCAAATCAAAACTACAATGAGATACCATCTTACTCCCATAAGATTGGCAGCTATGAAAAAAAAACAGAAGTCTACAAAAGTTGGAGAGGATATGGAGGAATGAGAACAGTCAGCCACTGCTGGCGGGAATGCAGAAGGATCAAACCATTCTGGAAGACAGTTTGGTGGTTTCTCAAAAACTAACCATAGATTTGCCATATGACCCAGCAATTCCACTGCTGGGATATACACAGCAGAACTGAAAACAAGGACACAAATCAATATATGCACCCCAATGTTCATAGCAGTATTGTTCACTTGTGCCAAAAGTTGGAATCGACCCAAATGCCCACCAACATATGAATGGATAAATAAACGTGGTATATACATACAATGGAATACTACTCGGCTTTAAGAACAAATACACTACAAACACACATGATAACATGGATGAATCTTGAGAACCTTATGTTGAGTGAAGCAACCCAGGCATTGAAGGACAAATATTACATGACCTCAATGATATGAAATAAGTAAACCAAGCTGCCTCAGAGAGCTAAGACTGGATGATAGGCCTATGGGAATTTGGGGGGTAGAGGAAGGATGTAAGCTGACAAAAACATGGGTGAAATCTATGATAAGCTGGAGGTAAGTAATTGTACAAGGAAGGGATAAAATGGGGGCATAGTGTTACATTTCCATGGGGCTTTGCAGGCTTGTGGGGAGCTAGGGATGGGAGGATGGGTAATATTGCCCAAGAAATTGGGGGGAGGGTTGGGCAACATACAAACATAGGAGATTGTCAGGTGTTCGTTGAAAGCATAATGCTGAGAAAACTTTTTCAAATATATAATAAGGAAAGTTACATGTTTAAGATACTTAAAGGGGACAATCTGATGCATGACAGACTCTTAGGGAATATGTGAATGCTCATTTTGCCAGAGTGGGTTATATCATTGGGTAGAGACCCATATAATGAGAGTGAATGTATACCAACATCCTGGGGAGGACTGATGCCATCAAATAGAGGGAACTGTATCTCTCAAGAGAAATGGTGGCTCCTAGGGCATTAGGGCAGTTGAGCATGTCAAACTCCCAAAACTGTTGCAAGTATCTCTGAACATGGCTCTTCAAGAAATGAAGATTGACTGTCATGGTGGGCCCTAAGGGGAGGGGGAAATAAGTATTGAATAGATGGAACCAATGTAACTATGTGGGCAATAGAAGTGTTTCACAAGAGTACCCAAGGATGGATATAAGACATGTAAAATTACACCAACAATATATGGGGCTGATAGGCTAAAATGTACATCATAATGTAAAACATAAGATAACTGAAAATTGAGAAAATTGTATAGTTTAAAATATAAACTACAATGTAAACACAATTGTTATGTTGTTTGAAAGCTATTGTCTCAAAATCTGTACTTCAGTTTCAATTAATATGGTATGAATAAGTTAAAAGATTATTCCTGTAGAAGGGAAAAGGTTTCATATTGGATATGTGGGAGTACTGTATATTGTATATATGAATTACTGTGATCTAAAACTCTTGTGAAGATAAGCTTAATAATTAGAAAAATGAAAAGAAAAAATAGGATGTAGAATTCTTACAAATTAATATTTATTATATATCTAAGCATTAAACTAATCGCTATATTCCATCTTACTATTAAGGGAACCTGGCAATATATTGGGGTTCACTTTACAGGAATTTTTGGATCACAGAGAGGTTCAACAATGACAGAGGAGGAATACTGTTATGGGACATTATTGACAGGGGACACAAGGTTGGCAGGGAGTTCTCTAAGGCATATATCCAGGGTACATAAAAATGTTTGGATATTTTCATAGTGGAAACTAATAGAAACAACAACTGAGAGAGTGCTGAGTTCCTAGCCAGGGAATCTCTATCACAGTCACTAAAGGAACAGCAACAATCCCCCAAGTGCAATGGCAAAGACCAAAAAAGAATGAAGGTCCAACAATGAGCCCCTGATACTAATGACTATGCTGTGAGCCTGTGCACCTGAAATAAGAACAAGGCCTAGAGCAGCAGTGTGCTTAAGAGTTACTTCCTGAGAGCCTCCGTGTTGCTCAAATGTGGTCCTCTTGAAGTCAAACTCAGCAAGTAAATTCATTGCCTTCCCCCCAGTGTGGGACATGAGTCCCTGGGATGAGCCTCCCTGGCACCGAGTGATTACTACCAAGTACCAGCTGATGATGTAACTAGAAAATGACCTTGAATAAAAGGTTCTCTTGTACCAGTAGAATATCTCTGTCTACATATAATAACGGGAATTAAAAATGCTTTTTGACCTAAATCAAGGGGGAAATGGAGAGGGCAAATGAGTTTATATGGCTATGTGTCTCTAAAAAAGAGACTGGGGTTTATCAGAGGGGTTGCCCTTATACACACCTGAGCAGAGTCCCATAGACAGGTAAAGTAGATTCAACGCCAGGTATTGCTTCTTCTGAGGTCTACAGAGACTGACAGGTTTTATGGTCATAGCAGATGGAGTTCAGTGCCATGTCAGTTGGCCCTTATTTGGAGTTGGTGTTTCTGTGTGATGGAGGTGGACTCAGATGTGATCTCTTTTCAAAAGCCTTTCCTGTTACTTTACCAGAATTGTAGTTGGGGCTTGGGTTTACATTATACCCAGGAGATCTGAATCTCTGGAGTGACCATATGATAGCCAGGCCCTGAGCCTCAACAGAGTTCAGCTCCTACACTCAGGTTTATTGGACTTACCCCACTCAGATAACATAGAGTTGAAAAATATCAACCACCACACCATGGAGCCAAGAGTGCCTACATCTGAAAGCAGGAGGATTGCATCCAGCATCCATCTGGTATCTAAGCCCTGTCTTGACATAGATATGGAATGGACAAAACCAATCCAAGGTCCACAGGATGGAGGAATATAATATGGATTAGAGTGGATTTACTGATATTCTACTCATGAACTATTGTGATTAGTAAACAAAGAAAATGCGACATTGGTGTGGAGAAAGTGGTCATGGTGGCTGCTGAGTGTGGGGAATGAGAAGAGGAGATGTGATGTGGAGGCGTTTTCAGGATTTGGAGTTGTCCTGTGTGGTGTTGCAGGGACAATTACCAGACATTGTATGTCCTCCCATGGACCACTGGAAGGAACGTGGGAAAGTGTGGGCTATGATGTGGACCATTGACCATGAGGTGCAGCGATGCTCAGAGATGTATTAACCAAATGTAATGAATGTCTCATGATGATGGAGGAGAATGTTGCTATTGGGGGAGGAGTGGGGTGAAGGAGGTGGGGGTATATGGGGACATCATATTTATTGAATGTCATTTTAAAAATTGAATAAAGACAAAAAAATAAAGCATATGTTATTAAAAAAAGAAAAGAAAAATGTGGGGAAAAGGGGATAATGTATGAGGCCAAAATCAATACACACATAAAAGAGGAAATTGGGTGTGAGAAAACACATCCAATGTGAAGAGCTCCCTGTAGCACCTATTATATAAAGAAAATAAAGTTAAAAAAGAAGAAAAAGCGAGAAAAGAAAAAAAAAGAGAAGAGAAAAAGCAGAGGTGAAGAAACTGGGGGAAGCAAGTGAGAAAAAGAAAAAGATTAAAGAAAAACTAAATAAATGAAAAAGGACCTTGGGGTATAAAATTGGATAAAAGATCAGGAGATAATGCAATATTAGCAACGATGACAAAAAAGAAAAGAAAATGAAACAAAAAAAACACCGTTTCAAGCTTGGACTCCTCTTTGCAGTTAAATAATACGCTTAGGTATCTGACCTTCCTTCTTTCTCCTTCCTCACTTCTCTCTCTCCTAGGACAGCAGGAAAGCTGCCTGAGAGGTCCTGTAGGAGATTCAAGTATGTCCTTGTTGATCCAACTGAACACAGAAGACTATAACTGTTTATTTCCAGGGTGAGAGCACCTACACCTCACCAGAAACCTCAAATATGCTATTGGAAGCTTAGAAAGAACCTCCTACCGTCCCTCCTCCTTAGGTGTGCTAGGGAGGTCTAATTGACTTTCTGACTTTACCTTTTCCAAGACCAAGTTTCCTATTCCAGGACATTTACGTAAATTGGGCTTTCTCAGCAGATTCACCTCTCCTTTCTTCCCAGACTCTCCCCAAGTCAGCTGGTACACTCCTCCAAGTTCAAGGAGAAAGAGAGAGAGAGAGAAAAAAAAAACAACACAAAATGCAGAGGGCTAGGGTAATCAAGGACCTCAGCTGGACCTCAGGGCGCAGTGGATTTGGGGATGGGAAGTCCATGATATTGCAGACTCAAGGTGTGTGAATCTCTGGAGTGTGGGCCACCAGGGTTTGGGGGACACAGACCTGGGAACCATGCATCCCATTAACATGGGGCCTGGGAACACCACAGCACAGCAAAGCCTTCTGGGTTTGCAGCGGCCAGGCCGCCAACCCTAGGGGGAGGTGTCCCACCCACTACTTCTGATCTCCGTGTCAGAAACCCAATATTCCACCTCTCACAAGAATCTCTTCTGTCACTGTCTCACCAAATTGACATCCAGACACTTCCTGCCCTGCAAGCCCCCAAAACAGCCTGCTCAGGATTTGGGAACAGCACAGCACAACAAAGAGCCCAGGGATCACTGCAGCCAGGCCACCAGCCCTGGGGGTAGGTTTCCCACCTACAACTTCTGACCTCCATGTCAGAAACCCCAAATTTCACCTCTCACAAGAATCTCCTCTGTCACTCTCTCACCAAACCAACATCTAGACACCTCCCACCATGCAAGCCCCTGAAATAGCCCTCTCAGGTCTTGGGAACACCCCAGCACGACAAAGCCTTCAGGAAATACCGCAGCGGGCTACCAGCCCCAGGGGGAACGGCCCCGCTCACAACTCCAACCTCCATGCAAGAGACCCAAAATTCTACTTCTTGCAAGAATCTCCTCTGTCACCGTCCCACCAAATCAACATCCAGACACCTCCTACCCTGTAGACACCTGAAACGGCCTGGTCCAGCTGGACTCCAACCCTACTCAGCAGCTTCTTTGCAGGAGAGATTATGAGGTGCACTCACTCAGACGCTATCTTGCCCCACTTTTCCTCATTTATTTCTGAGAGTATTTTTCTTTTGATCAACTTGGGACTAAAATTTCAAGTCCTTACTCTATATCCATCATATTTCACTTGATACCACCATATCTTCAATTACAAACATATACCCAATTCCTTTACAAAACTGTCTTTTGGTTTCTAAATTTTATATTTCTTACAAATTATTTAATTTTACAATTAGCATACAAAATATCAACTCATCAAATTTTGTATTTGCTTCTATATTTTAGCACATGTATGAAGAAAGAAGTGGAAATTACAATCAATACAATAGTAATGACATTTAAATATACCTATATTCTTAATTTTTATCAGAGGAGTTTATTTCCTTATGCTACTTTAATCCACTGTGTACTGTCTTTTCCTTTCAAAGTGAACAATTTTCTTTAGCATTTCTTATAGGGAACACCTAATTTAGATAAATTCCCTTTGTTCTTCTTCATCTGGTAATATCTTAACAACTCCCGTATTTTTAATGAGAGCTTTCTTGGATACAATATTCTTGATTGACAGCTGTTTTCTTTCACCACTTTCAATATCCTGCCTCTTTGTTTTTTTTAAGAAAAATCCACAATATTCTTATTTTATTGACTCAATTACATAACTTGCTGCTTTTCTCTTGCAGCTTTCAGAACTCTCTCCCTTCACCTTGTTTTTGACAGTTGGTCAGAATGTGTTAGGTTGTATTTTTTAATTTCAAGTTTATTCTGTTTGATGTTGTCTTGCTTCTTCCATGTGCATATTCACATCACTTGCTAAATTTGGGGACTTTTCTATTTCAGTAAACATTCTGTCTGCTCCTTTCTTTCTTTCTTTCTCCTTCTGAGATTACCTTTGTGAATATATTGGTATACTCGATGGTGTCCCAGTGGTATCTTAAGCTATTTTAACTTAAAAAAAAATATATATATATATATATATATATATATATATGTTTTTTCTTTCTGCTCCTCAGCCTGACTCATTTCGAGTGGTTTGGTTTTCATTCCACTTTTTCATTTTTTTTTCTGCCAAATCTAAGCTGTTCTTGAAACCCTCTTGGGATTTTCTTTATTTACCTTATTGTGGTCTTCAACTTCAATAATTGTTTCTTTTTAAAATGTTTATTTATTCATTAAGGTTCTATTATTGTTTATCCATTGTTTTCTTTTTAAATTAAATTAATAATTTTATATTTAAAGAAGTTTTAGGTTACATTAATGTTACATAAAAATGTGAGATTCCCATATGCCCCCTCCCTTCCAATCCCACATTTTCCCACATTAACAACATCCTTCATTAGTGAGGTATATTTGTTACATTTGATGAACCCATATTGAAGCATTGCTACTAACCATGGTCTAGAGTTTACATTATATTTACATTATATTTTACACTCTGTCACCCAAAATTTTGTAGTTTATGACAAAATATACAATGGCTTGTATCTTTCAATGTGATGGAGGAAATGCCAATGTCCAAAAATAACCTCACATTATATATATTCTTCTCTCTCTCATCCCTCAGAAACTCTGATGGCCCCTGACTTTATATCAGTGATAAGAGTTCTTCCACTTATAGAATAATAATGTCTTTAGTAGAATAAAAATAAGTCTGCTTTAGTCCATTGTACATTCCCCAGTCTTTGAGGATTTTAGAATGGAGATGACCAATCTCCTTCTAACTGAGAAGGAGCTTAGACCCCATGGGGCAGATGGATGGAACTACCTTGCATGCAGTTGCAGACACTCTCTGTTACTTGGGATGGGCATTTTCCATTTTCAAATCCTTTTTAGTTGCCCTGGGTGAGTCCAATAAACTGGAGAGTAGGTGTAGTAACTCTGCTGAAATTCCGGACTAAACTGGGACATGGATGGAAAAAAGACTTATTTTTCTGTAACATATATTCATCAAGTATAGTGGTAATCATATGTTCCAATAAAAGTGGCAGAAGAAACATGTGTAGAGAACATAAAAATGAGTCTAACTCTGTTACACTGGGGAGCATAAATTCCAAAGTAAGACCCAACTGACAAGGTGCTGAATTCACGAGTTGTCTGCCCCACTTATAGTCTCTGGATATCTCTAGAGCCTTGAGGATACCTGTTATCTGAGGCACAGTTTACTGTGTCAGTCAATGAAATCCTGCCGAGACTTACATAAGCAAAACTTCTGGAAAGACATCCTGATGCACTTTGAAATCTTTTTAACATAAAAACTCATTTGTATTTACCATTTACCCCATTTTGTCAAGGTATTTTTCAAGATGATTTGCCAGCTAGTGCTTGGTAATGATCCCTCAGTGACAGGGAGGCTCATCCCCCAGAGTCATGTCCCACATCACATGGGTATTAGTGTTTGTATGCTGAGTTTGGCTTACAGAGAAGCCACGTTTCAGCAACAAGGAGAACTTCAGGAGGTAACTGTAAGGCATTATATAATAGGCTAAGTTACAATTTCACAAGAAAAGGTTCATAAGCACAATCATCATCATCAAGGGCCTGATGCAGTTGTCTGTTTTCCTTTACTAGTCACCGTCCTTACACTCAGGGGATTCTTGCTGTCTTATTAGCCAATATAGCAGAAATTCACAGGATAGGAATTCAATATTCTTTTGGTTATTGTGTGAATGTCCACCCACTGAAACAATACCCCAAGTACACTTGAATATATTTGTATAACTTAGAGGCATGCCTCAGGTGAACCCCTTACCATGGATACCCCCATCACAGACATACAGCAATGATCCTCCCCTGCCACAGTTTTGGCACTTCTGTGATCCAAAACCTCTAAAAATTGGAGCTAATAAAATAACAATTAAAATTATTAAGTGAAATAATAATTAGAAATGTAACCACTAAAATAAAAAAATAATAGAAATAAAAAATTCAACAGTGTGTCTTTTATCAATGTAAGATCTATTGTCTTTTATATACAGTGACATTTTCTTCCATATTTTAGGTGTCTTTTTTTTCATTTTATGTTCAAAGAAGCTTTAATTACAGAAAAATCACATAGAGAATATAGGGAATTTCTATATTCCCAACTCCCTACTCTTTTCCTTTGTCCTCTACTAATAATATTTTATATGTAGACGGTACATCTGTTACAATTAGTGCAGAAATACTGAAGTATTGCTAATAATCTTTGCCAGTGGTTTACATTTTGCTTTACATTTTGGGTTATTCATTTTTATTAGTTTTTATTAAAATTGAAATGGCCCTAAAAATTTCCTACATCCATCTATTCATTGTTTTCTTGATATCCTTTAATTATCTTTATGTGTTTTCCTTCATATCCTAGAGCATATTGAAGATGAAATGTTATGATCTGTTATTTCCACAATCAGTGAAGAAACTAATGTTTTATAGAGTGTTATCCTCTTCATTTGGTTGTACCATCATGGCCTGATTCTTTGTATTGTATTCTTTCCTTGCACACTGTGCATTTTAATATTTTAAAATGTTATAGCTGCAATTTATTCCATTAGAAGTCTGTTTCTTGAGTTTGTAACCAAATTTTTTTTATTTTTTTTTATTTTTTTATTTTTTATTTTTTTATTGACTTTGTAATAATATTACATTAAAAATATATATGCGAGGTCCCATTCAACCACACCCCCCACCCCCCCTCTCCCCCCCCCCCCAACAACACTCGTTCCCATCATCATGACACATCCATTGGATTTGGTAAGTACATCTTTGGGCACCTCTGCACCTCATAGACAATGGTCCACATCATGGCCCATACTCTCCTCCATTCCATCCAGTGGGCCCTGTGAGGATTTACAATGTCCGGTGATTACCTCTGAAGCACCATCCAGGGCAGCTCCATGTCTCAAAGACGCCTCCACCTCTCATCTCTTCCTGCCTTTCCCCAAACCCATCGTCCACCATGTCCACTTTTCCCAATCCAATGCCACCTCTTCTATGTGGACATTGGATTGGTTGTGTCCATTGCACCTCTATGTCAAGAGGAGGCTCAGATTCCACATGGATGCTGGATGCAATCCTCCCATTTTCAGTTGTAATCACTCTAGGCTCCATGGTGTGGTGGTTGTCCTTCTTCAACTCCATCTTAGCTGAGTGTGGTAAGTCCAATAGATCAGATTGTAGGTGCTGGAGTCTGTTGAGGCTCAGGACCTGGCTATCACATTGTCAGTCCAGAGATTCAAATCCCCTAAATATATCTTAAACCCCAACATTAACTGCACCTCCAGCACATTGGCATGAAAGTCTTATGAAGGGAGAACCCATCTGAGTCCAGATTCATCACACATAAACACCATTTCCAAAGAGGGGCCATCTGCCCTGGTAGTTAACCCCATCGGCCATGACCATAACTCCCATGGGTCTCTTTAGCCCTCAAAGGAACCAATATCTGGGGGTTGTATCTGCTTTATCTGTCTCTCTGACTCTGCTCAGTTGTGCATGAGGGCAATCCTTCTGCCAGCCTCCAGACTCTTTTTTAGAAACTTGTAGCCATATAAACTCATTTCTCCTTTCCATTTCCCCCTTACTTTAGGTCAAACAGCATTTTAAAGTCATGTTATTTTATGTAGACATGGATATTCTGCTGATCCGCATTGAACCTTCCGTATATGGTCATTTTCCAGTTGCATCATCAGTTGGTAGTTGATAGTGGTCCCTCGTTGCCAGGGAGGCTCATCCCCGGGTGTCATGTCCCACGCTGGGGGGAAGGCATTGCATTTACATGCTGAGTTTGGCTTTGAGATTGGCCACATTTGAGTAACATGAAGGCTGACAGGAGGAAATTCCCAGGCACAATGTTGCTCTAGGCCTTGTTCTTATTTTAGGTTTATCAGCTCACAAGCATAGTCATTAGCATCAGGGGCTCACTGTTGAACCCTCACTCCCTCCCGGTCCCTGCCGCTGTACCTGGGAGACTGTCGCTGCTCCCCTAGGGACCACGACAGAGCACCACTGGCCAGGAACCCAGTACCCCCCTGCTGTGGTTTTTAATTGTTGCCACTATGAGTATATCCAAACATTACCATGCACCCTGGACATATGTTCTGTACAGCTCCCTGTCAGCCATATATCACCTGTCATTGGTATCCCATACCAGTATCCCTCCATTGCCATTGTTGAAACACTCTGTGATCCAGAACTCCCCGAAATTTGAAGCCCAATATAATGTCATGGTCCCTTACTAGGGAATTGTAACCAAATATTTATGACAGATATTTTCTTGACTTGTCAGATCTTACTAAACCAAGCAAATTTAACAACAAAAAAACACCTTTCACTTTCTTGCAAATTGGAATTTTCATTAGCTTGTGATCTCTGTCAGAGTTCAGCTCTCCTATTAAGAAGGTCAGCCCAAGTCATATGCAAAGTGTGGGGACCTACATAAATTTTCTGGGCATTTGTTATTTTCTGGGTTTGTACTTGCTAGGGGCCATAGGAGTTCTCTGTTTACAGGAGCTTGATTGCTCCCTCTACTTTCCAGGAGACAGAATTTCTTGCTTTCTCTGGTATTCCACTGCAAGACTTAAAGTAGGTAAGCTTTTGCCACAGTCTTCCCACAGCGAATATTCCTTATACTGGTTTTGTTGCGTCAAGCTGTCTTTGATTTGGTAGCAAATTCTGAGATTGTAGGCATGCCAGAGATGAGTTTCTCTGGCCAGCTTTTCCCAGTTAGATCGAGGCCAGCGGCTCACAAAGGGAATTTGAACTGACCCCAAACTACCCTGGGGAAGTGAGGAGGGAGGGGCAAGGAAGGACACCCACCAGCAACTTCTTCTATGACTCCCCAAAGCTTTGATTTCTTATCTCAGCATGTATCCAGGAAATATCGAACTTCCACTGTACTTCACAGCTCTGAGGACGTGTGTTTTCTCTAAATCTCCTCCAACACATTTGTCATGATGAACTGAAGCACTGGCCATTTTCAGAGCTATGTCTTATGCAATCTGAAGTAGCTATTGAAAATCAGTGATCCGTGATGGGACCGTGCTCTACTCCCAGATCTTGGGCAGCTAGAATTTTATGTCTTTCTCTGGCACCAACGAACTATGCCAGGAAATGGTCCCCAAGCTGCCTGCTCTGAGAGTAGTAGACGGATGTTGCTAAGCACTGTGCAGAGAGAGCAATTTAGTGTTCTTTATCATAATATATCACCCTTTTCCTCCTGTTATTCCCTGTATGCTGTACTGTGTTCTGCTGGACTCTGGAGTCTCAAAATAGTTGATTCAGACTGCATTTGCTTAATAGTTGTTCTAATGGAGGGATTGCTTCCTGGAGCTTCCTACTCTCCCATTTTCCTGCAATTCCTCCTCATTTGGAAATATATCATTTTAAAATTAAAAATAACATTTTACTTGTTACAAAAGCATTACATAATCATTACTGAAATATTGGCTCATACTGTACTTAATATTTTGAACTTATTTTTAGGAAGAAATCATTTTTTTCCATAATATTGCAGATTTGAGAATGTCTTTCTTTTGCAATGAATATAGTGTTTGTATATCTGTGTTTACCAAAACCACAATTCCCTATGACCCAATTAACTAGAATGTCTGGTAAACTAGGTTTAATAGATTTAGCTTAAAATATATAGGGTGCCCAGCTGAATTTGAATTTAAAATTAGCAATAAATAATTTTTAGTGTAAGTATGCATCAAATCTTATCCTGTAATTTAGTTATCATTCTATAACCTGAATTTAATGCTATTATCTGGTTTTCAGACTAAGAAAGGGGAGGTTGAAAATGACAAAAAAGTCAAGCACTTATATTAGTCAGGGTTCTTGCAGGAAACTGAATCAACAGGAGATATCTGTAAGTAGTATGAAATTTATAAGAATCCTTCACAAGACCACAGGGATGCACAATTCCATGTTCCGCAGGGAGGCTGCAATCCATGGGCTCTGGTGAAAGTCCAATTAAGTCCTTGATGAGTTTCTGGGAGATGTTGGCTGTCCAAAAACCAACTGGGAAATTCTCTTTGAATGCAGAAATCACTTCCCCCTTTATGGCTTTCAACTGATTTAATAAAATGTCGCTCATTGCCGATGGCAATCTCCAAAGTTGATCACAGATGTAATCAGTAATCTATGCAGTAAACTCATTAATGACTAAAGCCTATAAATGTGTTTATGCTAAAATTCACTCATTGTTTGATGGACCAAAAACTAGGCATACCTGGACACATTGACAAGTCACTGTCCACCCGTTATTAACTCAGCAACCATGCACATTACCTTAAACCATACAATTAGAAATTCATTAAATCACTACAGAATAGGGTGCAAGTCCTTGGGTAATATTCACTCTTAAACTTGACATGAAACTTGTATAACTTGTAGCGTGATAAGGTAAAATGTTGGGGAAGAAAACAAAGAAAGTAATTTTATGTACATATACAATCATACTCATAATGAAACAAGGAGGAAGGATTCAGAACAATTACAGCTCTCATTTCTTTAAAAGTTCTTCCATTACCCATTCCATGTTCCTTTTACCCTCAGCAATTCCTTCAGTTTCCCATGGTTCTTTGCCTGGTGGGATGACCCAAACATTCATTCCTGAAGATTCTTGGCAATTTTTAGTCCTGCTTGGATTGGGTTGTTGCAATTTTCCTTTGACTTTATTCATAGGGCTTGGCAGTACTGAGACCCCCTAGAGAATCTCAAGTATTCCAGGCAAACTCTTCTTTATCTTCGGTATGTAGATGCAGCCCTGTTTCCCCTTGATAGGATCAGTCTCCCCATCCAGCACAGTAATTCTCTTCTTTGCCTATTGATTCAGAGTTAAGAGGAGCCCAAATGGCCAGGTGTTATTCTTAAATTCTAGTTGAAAGGAATCACTGTTGTGTTCCCAGTTGGCAGCACTCTTCATTTGTATCTAAGACCTGTTGACCAGTAGAGCTCAGGGTTATAGGGACAGGAAGCAAAATTTTTCCTAGTGGGTCACTAAGGGAAGTAGTGTGTGGTGTCACTCCCATTTCCACCCCTTGATTTCTGAACCCATGAATTCTGGCTATGGGAGAAAAATCTCCACATAGTGGATGCTGATTTAGAGCATACACAGCATCCTGGACAACCTTGCCCCAGCCCTGCAAGGTATTGCCACATAGTTGATGCTATAATTGAGTATTCAAAAGGCAATTTCAATATTCTATCAATCAAGCTGCTTCAGGGTGATGGGGAGCATGGTAAGACCAGTGAATCCCATGGATGTGCCCATCCCAATCCATCATTTGCTGTGAAATGGGTTCCTTGATGAGAAGTAATGCTGTGTGGAATTCTATGAAGGTAGATAAAACATTTGGTAAGTCTATAGATGGTAGTTTTGGAAGAAGCATTGTGTGCCAGAAATGCAAACCCATATCTGGATCATGTGCCTATTCCCATTAAAACAAATGCTGCCCCTTTCATAGTGGGAGTGATCCAATACAGAAAACCTGCCACCAGGTTCAAACTGGTCATCTTGGGGAATGGTGCCATATTGGAGGCTGAATGTGTGTCTCTGATACTGGCAGATTGGCCACTCAGCAGTGTCTGTAGCCAAGTCAGCCTTCGTTAGGGGAAGTTTTTTTGGGTGTGGTTATGCTTAACCTCCCTCCCTTCCTCCATGGCCACTTTGATCATGAGCCCATTGAGCAATGACAGGAGGAGCTGGGGAACGAGGCTGAATCTTAGCCACAGAATGGATGTAAGTCAGTGGTTGAACACCCACTTCCCATACATAATTCTCCAAATTCAATCCCCAGTGCCTTTTAAAAATTAAATTAAAAATAAATGTATTGCTTAATATTATAAACCTATACCTCTCTTGTCCACTTTGTGACAATCCCTTACAGTCTAGATAGAAGATATTTTCACCACAATTGTTACTATATTAAATAAATTTGCACTAAGATATCCAGTATGCAGAATAGATCTGAATTGTGAGAGACAAGTATAGTAATTAGTCATGATGCAATTAAAACTTAGAGAAGGTGGTGGCAGTGAAATTAGAAATCCATGAGAGACCAATCAAAATGGAAGAAGAAATGACAAGATTTGGTGGCGGGTTAATTCTAGGAGGTAGATGAAATGTTGTGCATCCCAAAGTATAAATAATGAATACATACTGTCTTTGGGAAGAAAATCACTCCAAAATTATCTTAGCTGGGAATTGAGCACATCTCCTTTCTTTTCAACAAGTGTGTATGATTATAAATTATAATTGATCCTATGAGTATAAGTAATACACAGGCAAACTAAACAAATAATCAGAACATCAATTTCACAAAAAGTGAAATTTTTATCACAATATTTCTTCCAAAAGCTTGTTTCTAACAGAACTATTATAACCACTGGAGGTAAAGGATTATATTTTCATTCTTAAGAGGTTCCACATTTTCACCAAATAGAATCTCTGCAAGTGACATCTTTTCAGATACATTTAGATGCAAAGGGTAGAGACAGATTCATAAAGATAAAAAGATAAAGAAACAAGAGCTAACAAAAGACATATATAAAAAATATTAACAAGAGTGAATAATATATTTCAAAAAAGCAATGGTTTTACTGACCATGATCTTCATCTGTCCTACATATGAAGAGCAGACATTTCATCATCAGTTATGGCAGATCAGAAACCTTTCAGTAAAACACACTCTCTGACTTACATATGCACAGCACTTATTAGAAAATTATTAAAAGTCATAACAAACAAAATACAACTGTGTTTTGGAACTTAGCACAATCTAGTCTACTGTAGTACATTTTTAGTACATTTGTTTTCTCCAATTGTGAACAGTGAGAGGCAGATCATTATTTGATGGATTCATTCAGAGCCCATTAGCTTTAAGGGGGAGCCACATCTTAGATTATATCCTGGCACTAATTCTCAACTTTCAATTCCTTGGCTTCAATTCTTTGTCTATAAATTCGGGGTAATATCTACTTAAATTATTGCTTTGAAAATTAAATGAGATACTGTGTCAAATAACTGATATGTAGTTATCTAGCTGTTTCTTCAGAGAAAAAAATTATAAAATCATATTTACAAAACTTAGGCAAATTTTGGAAACTAGTACATTTCAGACTTTGTTTTACTTTTATTATTATGAAAATTCAAGTATTGAAAAAGGTAAAGCGAATAATGATTATTAAATACCATGAACTCTACACAAATCTTCAATAATTATCAAGATTTTACCATTCTCACCTTCCACCTTTTTTTTTTTTTCTGGAGAATTCTAAAGCATTTCCCAGACATTTGCCATGCATATATCTCTACGTACTAGAAAGATGTTTTAAATAAGAATAGAAATGTTTTTCCAAAAATTAATTTGAAATTGGAACCTTCTCACCTATTATTTCAACTTTCCAGTTAATTTGTGGACCTTGTAAATTAAACACCAAAAATAAGTCGTTAGAGAAATACCAAGATTATATAGGGTCAGACTGGAAATTCAAATAAGGTAGCAAGATTATATTTTGCATATTGAAAGCACAGAGACAAAAATTTCACCATCAATATAATTAGAAAGTTACACTGAAACATAAAACAAAATATTGGAAATATGTTGTTTTATTTGGCATTGCAATTTTATATTTCTATAAATGAGTTAAAATTCCATAGTTTGAGGTAGCAGAAGGCTTCAATTGGATATATTTTACATTTGAAGGTCTTCAGTTTTTAAGGTGACCTGAAATGCACATCATAATAAATGTGCTAAGCTCCACTGCAAAGAACTAGGTTGGTTTATGCTTTTAACAGCTTAATGTTTAGTATATGGATTTTTATTAGAGAATTTTTAAGCTTGAAAAGCAATCATTCATAATATGCAGAATTCTCACTCATCATCCTTTCATCACACCTTGCTTTGTTGTGGAATTTTGCTACAGACAATTAAAAGAATCATCAAAGTATGACTACTAACTATGGTCCATAGTTTGCATTTTGCATATTTTCAATACACCCCTTATTAGTAGCATCATATATTAGTAGTGTATATTTGTTATAGTTCATGAGAGAATACTCTCATATTTGTACTGTTAACCACAGTCCATCATCTACCATGTGGTTCCCTGTGTTACACAGTCCTATGACTTGCACAATCCATCCAAAATGTGCACTCAGTGGCTCACAATTTTATCACTGAGTTTTGCAGACATTGTCTCTGTAAATTTTTGGACATTTCCTTAGCCCAAATAAAAAATTCCCATAGACCCCTATTATTGACCTTTAGCAATGATATAGTAAACTTCTTTGACACTGATACAGGAAAATCACAATATTGCTATTACCTATAGTCCATAAGTTACATTAATTGTATTTTGTCCATGCATCATGATACTCTGACCACCTTGTAATAGTGATGTGCATTTGTTCTAGTTTATAGGAAAACATTCTTTAATACATCCTCATCTACTACAGGGTTGACCAGGATTTTCTGACCCTAGGTTATTCTCCAGCTTTCTTTCAAATGACATTTACACCTCTAGACTACCCATTTCAACCAAAATCACCCTCATAACCCAGCCATGTTAGTTACACTCACTATAATGTCTTATCACCAATTTTATCCATTTCTACACTTTTAAAGTAAAGGTAATAAAAAATCTATATCCATTTGTTGCCGCCTTTCTTCACCCCTCCTCCCCTTTCAGCCCCCGCCGCCCTTCCCGCCAGTCCCGCCCATATTGCCAACCTACAATCTGCCCTCTTCCCCAGTAACTGCTTACCTCAGGTCTATCCATCAGCTTCAGCCTGTCCACAGCCGCCCCTTAGCCAACCCTCCCTTCATCACGCCCCTCCCTCTACCCAACCCTATATAGCTAAGTGTACTTCCATAATAAAGCAGACCTGTTCTTGCACTCAAGCGGTCTCCGTGGTTTTTCCTCAACCGCGCGTCCCCCATGCCTGGAGAACCGGTGTTCCCTCTTGGAGCACCCCCCGCCGGCGGTTTGGCAGGAGCAAGCCCCCCCGACTCTTGGGCCTGAGCAAGGACGAAACCCTCACGCTCAGCTACAACTGGCGCCCAACATGGCGGCTCCTCCCCCGGCCCCTCTCTGCTGCTGCTGCTGCTGTGATCGTCCTCCTCTCCAGGTAGGGACCCCTCGCCCGGACGAGCCCCAAGGGACCCCTCGCCGTCATCCCGTCCCTATCCCGTCATGGGCGCCTCTTTGTCATCGCGTCAGGTGCCGCAAGTCAGAGCCCTCGCTGCCCTGCTCGATGCCAATGGAGTCCGCGTCTCCTTGCGGCAGCTCCAAAAGTACTGGGATCTCTTGCTCCCTTTTAATCCATGGCTCGCCACCTGCCAACTTTGGAGCCCGGACACGTACTCTCGACTCATAGATCGAGTCACTTCCACCATGGAGCATGAGAAACGCACCTTCCCAACAGGCCTCTTACCCGTTCTCATTGCCATTCGCTCCTGTCTCCTTGGCGCTCCGACCAAAGCCGTTTATGAGGCTTCTCCCAAACGGCCTCTAGACTGTGATCCCGATGAGTCCGCCAACACTGACTCTTTGTCTAACCAACTTGCTGCCACTCTCGAGCGCGAAACCTCCCCGCCCGAGCTCCCCGCAGCAGACAGAAACCATTCCTGCCGCTCCCCAAGATGGCGGACTTCCGCCTTCTTCCCCCACTTCTGCCCAAGATGGCACACATCCGGCTTCTTCTCCGCCGGTGTCCTCCTCCTCCCACCTCTACCCGCCTCTTCCTGCCCAGTCAGCATCCGGTTCGGGCCCGGAAACTGCATGGTCGCCATCTTCCGCTAAACCGGAAACGCCCCTCACGCCATTTCGTCTGCTGCCGGATGTGGCTGCTCCGCCATCTTGGCCGGCGCCCGGAAGGGTCCCGCCGCCGTCTTGTTGTCGCCCGGAAGCCGCTAAGCTGCCATTTTCTCACCCGTGTTCCGCTTATCCCTTGCCGCCGCCGTACGGCAATAGTCCTTCACCTGCCTTGGCTGCTCCATCGGTCCCCGGTACCACACCTTCTCAAACCCCTCAGCTGTATCCGCTGAATCCGCAGCCTACGCCACAGCGACCCCAAACTTGGCTACCCTTTACAGCGGAAGAGGTCAGAACCCTCCGCAAAGCTGTAAAGGAAGATGGGATTGGCAGCCCTTATGAGCAGCAACTACTTGAGGAGTTGGGGACCCAACTCGTTCTCCCATATGACTGGATTGCACTAGCCTGTGCCATCCTGACGCCGGGTCAATTTATTGAATGGCACACCCATTATCAAGCGGCTGTTGACCGGCAAATCGTGGAGAATGCCCAGGCCGGCGTCCTCGACCTCTGATGCATACACGGGCACCAACAATTATGCAAACCCTCGTTCTTATCTCGAAACTGACCCAGGGTTTTGGCACCGGGTAAAAGTCCTCATCCAGCGGTCATTCTCTCTAGTTTCCACCAAGCAGCCCACCAAGCTCGCGCAGCTGCTTCAGGACTCCAATGAGACCTTCCCAGCATTTGTCGCCCGCGTCCTGGAAGCTTGTCAGCGGAAAATTTCCAGCGAGGATGCCCAATTTGCGTTAGCCAAAGAGTTAGTCATTGACGGGTGCCTTGCACCGTTCCGGGCCGTAATCCTTCCCATACGCGACAAAGCTCTGCACGAATGGGTCCTTGCTTGCCGTGACGTCAACCCACAAGTCAAAACACTCACCGCTGCCTTTGCCTCTGCCATGGCTGTTTCATCCAGACCCACTTCCGTCTGCTTTCGGTACGGCCAGCCCAGCCACTTCGTCCGCGAGTGCTCCCAGCCAGGCCCAGCGCCTCGCTCAGACCCACCGATGCGACGGCCAAGGGGCCCTTCTACGCCGTGTCCGCGTTGTGGGAAAGGATTTCACTGGGCCCGCGACTGCCGTTCCACCCAAGGTTCCCAGCAGCCTTTAAACTCCCAGCGGGGCAGGCCTCAGCCCCACCCCCAAGAGGCCCTCAGAAGAATTCCCAAGCCATAATGTGGACGATGCCCATCACGCACCGCCAGAGACCCTCCTTGGAGCTTAAAATCGATGGGCAATGGCTCAATGGGCTTCTGGATTCTGGCGCTGAAGTCTCCTGTGTTCCCTTTGAAATCGCCGCATTCAATCACTGGCCCCTCGAAACCGGCCCTCAAGTCATCGGTGCCACAGGAGCCGCTGCCTCCTGGAAAACATCCCAGCCTCTGCATTGGAGCGACCGAGAAGGCCACGAAGGCCAAATTCGTCCACTCGTCCTTTCGTCAGTCCAGACCATCTTATGGGGGAGAGATGTTCTCAGCCAGCTAAAGGCCCGAATCACCACAGAAGCCTTCTCAGCTGCGCTGCCCCCCCCTTCTAGAGGCCACTGCTCCCATCTCAAAACCTGACCCTATCCCTCTGGAATGGGACACAGTGGAGCCCATCTGGGTCGAGCAGTGGCCCTTGCCAGCTCACAAATTGCAGGCTCTCTCTGCCCTCGTCAAAGAGCAGCTACAAGCAGGGCATATAGAGCCGTCCACTAGTCCCTACAATTCACCGGTCTTTGTCATTAGCAAAAAGAACACCAGCAAATACCGCCTTCTCCACGACCTCCGTGAGATCAACAAACATATTAAGACAATGGGATCACCTCAACCAGGATGCCCGCATCCCACCGCAGTCCCCCAGCATTTTCATGCGGCAACCATCGACATCAAGGACTGCTTTTTCTCTATTCCTCTTCACCCCCGGGACTGTCCAAGATTCGCGTTCACGGTTCCACGCATCAACAACCAAGGCGCAGCTCAGCGATTTCAATGGCGAGTATTGCCTCAAGGCATGCGCAACAGCCCGACTATGTGCCAACTGTATGTCAACCATGCTGTTGAGCCGCTGCGCTCCAAGTTCAATCCGGAGCACACATACATCCTCCACTACATGGACGACCTCCTTTTAGCAGCGAGCTCCAGTGCGCTCCTCAATGATCTGCTCTCGGCAATAATAACAAACCTCTCCAGCCTCGGGCTTACTGTGCAGTCTGACAAAATAAACCTCCAGCCTCCTTTCCAATTTTTAGGCTTTCATTTTCATCGGTTTATCCAGCCCACAAGCCCAAAAATCCACCTCTCTCCGAGGATGACATTAACTGAGCTCCAACAGCTCTGCGGGCAAATCAATTGGCTTCACTCGGCGCTTCCCATCACAACAGCGCAAATGCAGCCTCTCTTCGAGCTTTTGCAGACAAGGGACAGCCCTCCAACGGCGACCACCCGCAGCATCATCATCACTCCAGAGGCTCGAGAAGCCATCCAACAAGTCAGCGCCGCCCTGCAACAGTGTCGCCTGGAGCGGTTCTCCCCCACCCTTCCAATCTTGGCTTTAGTTCTGCCAACGCCAATCACTCCCACAGGTCTCTTGTGGCAAGATGGCCCTCTCTTTCTGCATACATCAAAGAGCAAACTCCCGAAAATCTGCCCTTTCATAAGAGCCTGGATCACGTTGGCCACTGACTTAGTACTTCTCTCCATACAAACGTATGGCATCCTGCCACACACTTTTGTTTGGCCTTTAGATGCCAAGGAAGTTACCTCCCTCATCATGAACAATGCCCAAATGCAGAGCCTGGTAGAGCTCTTTCGCGGCTCCTTTGACAACCACTATCCTCATCACCGATTGCTGCAGGGAATGTCTCAATTGGCGTTTTCCAACCCGTTCCGTCCATTGCCCGCATGGAACCTGATCCCTTCGGCTATCACTGCCTTCACAGATGCCTCAAAAACGGCGTTTGCTGCCATCATATACACTCCTGAGAATCCTGAGCCACGGCAACTGCTGTTCGCAAATGACTCTTCTGTTCAAGTGGGCGAGCTTCTAGCTGTCACTGCAGTCCTCAATCTCCACCCAGACCAGCCTCTCAACATCTTTACTGACAGCCTATACACTCTTCAGGTGTGTTGCAGCCTCCCGCTTGCTACTTTCCTACCAGGTGACTCAAACATCGATCAGGCGCTCGCCTTCGTACAGCGACTGCTTGAGGCGAGGCAGCAGCCCTGGTTCATTGCTCATATCAGAAGCCACTCTGGCCTACCAGGACCGCTGGCTCAAGGGAATGACCTCGCTGATGCTTCTGTGTCAAGCCACCAGGTAAACCCGGTCCTCCTACATGAAAACCCTGCTGACGGGCCGCGACTTGGAGACTTTGTTAATCAAGCCAAGCTCCTGCATTCCCAATTCCACTTCTCTGCGCGGTCCATCCGGAAGCTCTTCCCCGACCTACCCATTGAAACTTGCAAACACCTTGTGGGAGCGTACCGGACTTGCACGCCATTGTTGCCACTTGGGCCTTTGCAGCCTCAGGGTGTTAACCCCCGCGGCCTCTGCCCAAACTCAAGGTGGCAATTAGATGTCACTCATGTCAGTGCATTTGGCCGCCTCAAATATCTTCATGTAGCAATTGACACCTTTTTGCATCTCTGCTATGCAGTCCCTCTTGGGGGAGAAACTGCTAAACACTGCGTCCAGGCGCTTCGCCAAGCTATTTTGTTCATGGGAATTCCATGGGATCTCAAAACAGACAATGGACCAGCGTATCGCAGTGCCGCCTTCGCCAGCTTTGTGCAGATGTATCACATCACGCATCATTTTGGCATTCCATACAATCCACAGGGGCAAGGAATCGTCGAGCGCACTCACCAACAGCTCAAGCTACTTATTCAAAAAGAAAGGGCCTCTTCTCCCCACAAGGCCCCAGCTGACATCGTGACTGCCTGCCTCATTCATCACAATCTCCTAACCTTCGATGACCATGGACTCTCCCCCACCCATAAGCACTGGGGACCCATGTGGCAGCCCTCGCAAGTTCCCCTTGTCCATTGGAAAGACCCTGCCACAAATCGTTGGCAAGATCCAGCTCCCCTCCTAGCACAGGGGAGGGCCTTTGCTTGTGTCTTTCCAGAGTCTGAGCCGCAGCCACTCTGGATTCCTGGGCGCTGCATCCGGCCTGCCACTGACCCACTAGTTCCACCGAACGATCAGCACCCTATGCCTTTGGTGAGAGATAACATTGACAGTGGATATGGCCCAGAGGTCGCCCCATTCACCCGGATCCAGCACCAGCCATCATCAAGAAACGCCCCCTCTTAAAACATTTTAAACCCTTACCCCGCTCTCTTTACCCCCCTCATGCTGCCCGCTCGCCACGCTTGGAGAGCGAGGAATTTTCTCTTCTTTTGTCTCTACAGATACCGCACGCCTGTAGCTTCTTGTCTTCCTCCCCTCACTTCTCCCCAACTATTCCTCCCCCTTGGGCGAGGGATTCAGGGGCATCACGGGCCCATTTCACTGGCAAGGCTCAGCGCGTGCCAGGCGCCGGCGTGCGCCGACCCTAATGGCGGGCACATGCGTCCTGGCCAGATGCTATGTCGTCCGCTCACAGCTGGCCGGTCCTCGTAGCCTCCCCCCACCCCTCGTCTCATCCCAGTGCCCGTCCCTATGACCTCCTCCTCCCCTTAATCCTTGTCTTTTGTTGCTACGCATGCCGAGTCATTCGCACCCACCGTGCGCACCAAAACTTGTTACTTCTATTTCTTTTTAAAACAAAAGGAGCAATTGTTGCCGCCTTTCTTCACCCCTCCTCCCCTTTCAGCCCCCGCTGCCCTTCCCGCCAGTCCTGCCCATATTGCCAACCTACAATCTGCCCTCTTCCCCAGTAACTGCTTACCTCAGGTCTATCCATCAGCTTCAGCCTGTCCACAGCCGCCCCTTAGCCAACCCTCCCTTCATCACGCCCCTCCCTCTACCCAACCCTATATAGCTAAGTGTACTTCCGTAATAAAGCAGACCTGTTCTTGTGCTCAAGCGGTCTCCGTGGTTTTTCCTCAACCGCGCGTCCCCCACGCCTGGAGAACCGGTGTTGGTGTTCCCTCTTGGAGCACCCCCCGCCGGCGATTTGGCAGGAGCAAGCCCCCCCGACTCTTGGGCCTGAGGGAGGACGAAACCCTCACGCTCAGCTACATCCATTAAGCATCAGTACCCCTTCTAGGCTTTCATCCTATCTCCAGGTTATCTATACTCTAGATCTTAGCTCCATGTGTTTATTTTACATATTTATTTCATATAAGTGAACCCATACTATATTTGTCTTTTTGTGTTTGGCTCATTTCACTCAACATAACGTTCTTCAGGTTCATTCATGTTGTCAAATCCATCCCAATTTCACTTCTTAAAAAAGGATAGTATTTCATCCCATGCATAAACCACATTTTGTTTATACATTCATTTGGTGGGTAGACATTTGTGTTACCATCTTTTGGCAATTGTGAATATTGGTACTGCAAACATTGGTGCTCAAATGTTGACTAGCATCCCTGTTCTCTGTTCTGATATTTTCCTAGTAGAGGAATTACTGGATCATATGGCAGCCCTATATTTAACTTCCTGAGGAACCATCAAACTTTATTCCACAGAGGCTGCACCATTCTACACTCATACCAACAGTGAAGTACTAGTCTTCCTTCTCCACATTTTCTCCAGGATTTTCACGTTGCTGTTGTTTTTATTTTTTTTTAAATAGCCATTTGATGAAGTGTGAGATGCTATGTCATTTAGTTTGGTGTTCATACCCCTAATACCTAGTGATATTGAAAATTTTTTTCATGTGATTTATTGCCATTTGTATTTACTTTTTTGTAAAATTATTATATAAGTCAGCCAAAGGGGTGCTGATACAAAATAGCAGAAATTGGTTGGTTTTTATAAAGGGTATTTATTTGGGGTAGGAGTTTACATATACCAGGCCATAAAGCATAAGTTACTTCCCTCACCAAAGTTTATTTGGAGCAAGATGGCTGCTGACATCCGTGAGGGATCAGGCTTCCTGGGTTCCTATGTTCCTGGGTCTTGCTTTACACTGGCTTCAAGTTTCCTTCCTTCCTGGGCTTTGTTTCTCTTTCTTCTGTGTGCTGACTACCCAGGGCTCCAGTTTAAGTCTTCAGCATCAAACTCCAAGATCAAACTCCAACATTAAAAGACCCCCACTCTGCTCTTTGCCATGCCTTTTATCTGTGAGCCCCACCCACAAAGGGGTGGGGATGCAACACCCTAATCTTAACTCAATCATGCCCAGGTACAAATCAGATTACAAGCATAATCCAATATTTCGTTTTGGAATTCATCAATTATATCAAACTGCTACCATGTCTATGTGTCTTTTGTCCATTTTTAAATAGGATTGCTTGCCTTTGTGTCTTTGAGTTGTATGATCTCTTACATAGCACAGAAAACAAACCCTTAACAGATAGGTGGTTTCCAAATATTTTCTCCGATTGACTTTTCATATTCTTGCCGAAGTCCTTCAATCTAACAGCCTAATATTTTCATATTCCTTATTTGTGTAAATTTTGATGTTAAATGCACCATTACTGACTGTTACATAATATTTAAAGTAAACATTTCCATATTCACTAAATGAGAGTGAACTGCTCTAGTGAATAATATAATGCATGCATATAAGCCCTCTTTTTCTGTGTACTGAGAACTGAGAACATTTTCAAAAAATATGGACTCAAAATATTATAAACTCCTGTAGGAATAGAGTGAAAAAATGGAAGAGGCTCGGAATCAGAAGATCTAGAATCTTTTCTTAAGTTCCATCACTAATGGTTTGTATGGGATGTAAAAAATATATGAAGATGAATGTTTACTTTTGTAAAGACACTATAGACAACACACTACTGTTGGTGTTGTTGTTGTTTTTTGTTATATTGCATTTTTTTTTCCTGTGAAAAAGAATTGCATAGTTTTATTAAAATAGCAAAGCTGTCAGGCAATTTGGAGGTTGCTATAATAACAGTTTTCCACCTAAAAGCATAATACACTGATGTAAATATGCATACAATTTTAAGGATTCAAGGCCTGAAGGCAGCATAGAAATGTAGTGTCTATATCAACTTCTGTTTTCAGGAGTCTTGCAGTTTCAACCAAATAAGTTTGGGAAAAAAGGAATTTCCTCCACTCCTTTTCCAATTGATCTTGTGTGAGTGTAGGCTCCCTTCTCACCCTTAAAGTTGAGGTGATAAGGGCAGGGAGGAGAAACTTGATGAAATTTCCAGGATAGATCTAATAGAAAAGCAAGTCTAGCTATATTTGATACTTTGTTATAAATATTCTATGAACCAAGTAGAGTTACAGATTTTTCCGTTTAAAATCAATGAGTGCTTTATATTTTAAGGGAATAAATTTAGCCACTAAATGCAATAGATATGCATGGCTAATTTGATTTAAAACATTATGGTCTGCTCAAATACTTTTGATTTTGGAGTACATGAAGCAGAAAGTCCCTGCAGTGTATGTTCCCTTATGTGCAGGTATTATTGAGCTTGAAACTGGAATACGAATGGGAAAGGATGTCTTATTCACTACCAGTTTCTAGTTTCAAGTTCAATAGCAGCCGGTACAAATGTTAATCAGGATTTTATTTAAATACGTAAATGTCTTAAATTTAAGCCTCTATTTCAAGAAGGAAACCTTTAAGGGATCTTTTTTCTTATTTGCCTCTTCACTCCAATTTAAAATTCTCTTCTGAAGCTTTTTTTCCCCTTACTGCTAGCATAATGTTTGGATTTTGCAAAATAATTCATGAATGCGCTAAAAAGAAAAGCCTTTAACAGCTAAGCCACATTTTTGTTTGACTACGATATTGATCTTATAGCAATGGTTTTGTTAAGGTGCACTTTTTGCTCAGTGGAACAAAAAAGCAATAAATTTGATTTCAATTTTTTGTGATCTTGCATTTTTTGTCTTTTTTAAAATGTTGTATTAAAAAAATATGAGGTCCTCATATATCCCCCAACCCCCTCACCCCACTTCTTCCACATCAACAACCTCTTTCATCATCATGGCACATTCATTGCATTTGGTGACTACATTTTGGAGCACTGCTGCACCACATGGATAATGGTTTACATTGTAGTTTACACTCTCTCTCAGTCCACCAGTGGGCCATGGCAGGACATACAAAGCCCAGCATCTGTCCCTACAGTACCACCCAGGACAACTCCAAGTCCTGAAAATGCCCCCACATCATATATCTTCTTCCCTCTCCCTACCATCAGCAGCAACCATGGCCACTTTCTCCACATCAATGCTACAATTATAAAGAGCCTACAGCAGCTGTGATATTCAAATTAATTGTCAACAGGAAGAAGGATCAATAACTGTTTATTATAGTATCTTTTACAAAGTAGTATCTGAGAAAGGATACACTTTATTATTTATTGTTGTATTTTTTATTTTAATTCTTAATAAAAGATTCTTATTGAGAAAGAAGGAATAAAAATCAAGGCTTAATTTATGGATTTGTTTGTAGAAGTTATTTTGATACAAGTCCCAAATTTCTTTTCTTGATTAGGAGACTAAGTAAAAGGTAGAACAAGATGGAAAACTCCTAAGAATAATTTTGGTTTATGTGGCTAAAGGACAGATACATTTTCAAAGATATTGATTTTCCAAAGAAGGAGATATCATATTAGACCTTACAGACTTTCTGTAGCTTTTCACTTATGGGGGCCTTTTGTCAAATTGCTAGGCCTCAGAGGCATATGGAGATGACTCCAAAGCCAATATTGTTATTTTACAGAGAAAGAAACTAAGTTACATAGTGGCTAAGCAACTGCCCTAAGATGATAACAGAGCCCTGTAGTTCTATCTTATATTTTAGTGGCTGAGTGAAGACTAAACCTAGACCTTCAGACTCCTGTGTTAAGCCACCATTCTTGGCTTCTTTCCACATTTGTGATTATGACCCTTTCATAGGAATTCTAAAATAAGGTCCACTTTACAGTTGCTAAGAATGTTTGCATGAAAAGATGAGGCCTTTGATGCCAAAAACCTCTATGATTCATTATAGCAAAAGGCAAAGGCACCTTTATTTTAAACTGCAGCTTGGTTGTATAACATTAAAAGTAGTCTAAAACCTGTGGGAATAGAACAGGTCTCAAGATATGTAGGCTTAAAATAATAGAGTGATAAAAAAATACTCATAGGCTTTAGGGCTGACTTCAGGAAATGAAGAGGGAACTAGTAGTTAGGAGATTTAAGCTCTAGCCCCTAACCAGCTGTGAGGTTTGGGCAATTCCCTTCCCCTTGCTGATTTCATTTCCCCTATATATAAAATTAGGAAATTAGAATCAGTGATGCTTCTGGTATGTGAAGGAGTGGTCAGCAAAATTTTGAAATTCAGATAAAATATCAGGACCCCCCTCACCAGAAAATGGCAAAAGGTAATCTAGCAATCCCCCCAATTCTGCATATATCCATACACAAATTTACCAGCAATTTAAGGAGATTTGTGGCACCCCTAAAGTTCATACATAGATTCCAGTTTAAGAACACCTGCAAGAAATTCTCTTTCAGTTCTAATGAAATCTGGTGTTAAAAATTTTCATAATAAATGGTGGTGATGGTAGCACAATCCTGTGAATGCAATTTGTACCAGTAAATTGAATATTTAAAACTAGTTAAATTGGAAAATTTTAGATTGTATATGTTACATTAATAAAAAAATTTAAATGCATAGATTTGTACAAAACAAAGAGTGAACCCTGTTATAAATTATGTACTATAGTTAATAGTATAATTATACTAATATTGTTTTATCAATTATAAGAAAGTTACCACACTAATGGAAAATGTTAATAGGGAAAATTGTGTGTGTGAAGCGGGTATGTGAGTTTTTATTTTGGCATGATCTTTCCATAAACCTACAGCTTCTTTAAGGGAAATTCAATTAAATGTTTTCTCTATGCATATTGCATACTAATAAATATGACTGCTCAGTCAAAATATGTAAACCCTAAAAAATGAAGGGACATTCCTTAAGAAAAATTTTCATTTTTAATGTCATGATATTTTTGCATCCAGATTAGGAAATTTAAGCTTTTTAAGGATGTGTAAACATGTTTAAAATCTGAAAACAGTGTATTAGCTTTAACATATGCAAATAAAATAACAATATAAAAATTAGCACATTTGAATTTCTAGGTAACATAACACATAAATTAGTGTTAATGGCCACCAAAATCTCAAATAATTATATTTATATAATATAAATTGTAAAGCACATATTTTTAAATAAAATATAAAAATATATTAATATTCTTCAAACATTTTTTATAAAAACTTATATTTAGTATGTATTGTTTTAAAATAGTTTTTTTTTATGATAGGACTTTTAAATCTAAGAGGATCTAAGGTCTAAAAAGATGTCAAAGAGCTTTGGTCCAAGACCTACCCACCCACACATATTCGGATGAAAGAAGATTTTGTCTCAGGGCCATAAGATTCACATATACCTGAACCATAGCCTGAGAACTCTTTATTTGAAGAATTAGGAAAAATCTACAGGAGTAGTGAGGCAAGTAGTGACTCTTAAGGCCAGGATCCTGGAAAAGGTGGTGGTGAGGGTTGTTTAATGCCACGTAAGGTGGCAAATGAGAGGAGAGAAAACAGGAAACTAGTGCTATTTCAGAATTTCAGGGTTGGTTAAATAGTCTTTGGTTTCTTTGGGTCTCTGGGAATTTAGTCTTCCTTTCTTAACTCTATTATAAAAAAACTTTCAAACATACAAAAATGGTGAAAGAATCATATAATGAACAATATATATCCACTATTTAGATTTAATAGCTCAATATTTTGCTATATTTTTTTCATGTCTTTGGTTGTTGTTGAATATTTTAAAGATAATATTAGCCATCACAGCATTTTACTCAAAATTTAACTCAGAGGTATCTCTAAAAATAAAGTTATATTCCTATATAATCACAATATTTTTATCACACTTTCTAATGATATAAATTATTTTCTTCTCCATATTCAAATTCCCCTAATCCCCTTCAAAAGACATTTATAGCTAGCTATAAAAAATCATCATTCAAATCAGGATCTAATCAAACATCATGCCGTTTCTTCTAATCTGACAGAACCCCGACTTTTTTCTGACAGACCTCCAACTTTTTTCTGTACAAATTTCAGTTCTTAATGAGAGGGAGATTGTAATTGTGCAGAATGTATGATCCTCTGGGTTTGGTTGCTTCCTTCCTTGTACTTAATTCAGTCCTTTTGTCTCTATTTCTTGCAAACTTAAAGTTAGGTCTAAAAGCTGGATAAGAGTTTTGGCAAGTATCCTGCATAGGTGTTGCTGTGTACTTCATATTTTATGCTATCAAGTGGCACATTCTGTTTGGTTGTCCTATTATTAGTTAGGCTGAATAATTGTTGTTCAGAGTGGTAACAACTTGGTCCATCCATTGCAAAGTCATATTTTCCCTCTTGCAATCAGCAAGTGTAATGATATTGTTGATGATGAATTTTTTGAAGGATGAAGGATGCAGTGTAAGGATTTGGCCGTCAGAGATTCTGAGGGGAGAGAGAGTGAAGAAATGATGTGACATGGGGCATTTTGGGGACACTGGAGTTTTCCTGCATTATGGACACAGGTCCTTATAATTTCTGTCAAAGCCTATAAAATTGAGCAATGCAAAGCAGAAACTATAATGTAAACTATAGACCATGGTTAGTAGCAATGCTTCAATATGTGTTCATCAGTTGTAACAAATGTACCACACTAAAAAAAGATGTTGTTAATAGGGAAAAGTATGGTGGGGTAGGGGAGGGGTGGTGTGTATGGCTCCCCCTCTATATTTGTGAGGAGTTATTTATGCAAACTTAAGATTCTTTCAAAATAAAAATTTAAAAAGAATATTAGAAGAACCCTAAAATGTGGTTCATTATATTTTTAAAATTATTTATAAATATTCCTTTTCATTTCTGGGGCTTAGAGCTATTCTTTCTCATTTCCTATTTCCTTGCATTCTCAAGAAAAAATGACATGTTACTAGTGATATAGTATTTTAAGACATATGCTTATAAGTAAAATAAAAAATGTTATTTTAATGGTAGTAATAGGAAATTACCTGAAAACTCATTTTCCAGACATCTATTTTAATAGAAAACAGAGTTTGCAAGATCAAGATGTTGGAAATAAATTATTTGGAAATTTTAAAAAAATGCTTTTTGCTATTTTTTAAGGTTAGCAACTTTTCATTGCACATTGTACTATTTTGTATTATGAATACATACATACATGTAATTTTTTTCTGGCTCAGTTGCAGTAAAGAATTTCAGATGATTAGAATAATGTCCTTTTTATCCTTATATTTATATATCATTTGTGATGAATTCACTTGTTTAAGGACAATTATTATGTCTGCAAAACTGTCTAATTTGGGTATGTCTACATTGTACCAAGTTGCCCTACCAACTGCATAATCACAAATGTTATTATGTTAGTGGGACATAATTTCATTTTTATAACAAACATCTGTGAAAAATCACAAAAATTGCTCTTGAGGATATATTTTAATAGCTCATTTTTAGTAAACTCACCTGTCTGAAAAATTTGAATATGAAAAAAAAGAATCTGAAATCGCCTTAGGGAGTGAGGTTAGGTGAAGGTTAAACAAAGGAAGTGTCAGTGAATTGGCATTTATGGCTTTTGATAAAATTTTAATCATTACACACATACACATATGTACACACACAATTGAAACTTAGAATCTATTGATATAATTTTATAAAATTAATGTTCAACTTTACTCTTATAATTTGGATTTCTGCTTCAAACTATTATTTGGAATTTGAAAATTAAGGATTAAAAAAGCAGTTATTGCATTTGGAGATGTCGAAATTAATATTTTGACTTGGGATAGGGCATGAATTTTAGTAAAATGCTGAAATAGAAGATTTTATATATTTAAAATTTGTAGGTGGAATTTATTAAGGGACAATATGCAGAATCTCCAGACTCAAATATTTTAGCACAGAAAATAACTCTTGAAATAGTCAAGGTGATTATTTTCTATCTATCCTTAGCTAGAAATTGAGGATATGAGCAGCAATTCACTTTATTATAAGGAAGTTTATAATAATTATGGGTATTTTATTCTGAATAAAAGATAATATATGAAGAAATCTTTCAAGTAGGTTGTGTATTTTCAGATTATACTTCAGTTGTTAAACATGTCTGATTAAATATTAATCCACCCCTCCTTTTGTTGTTTTTACTGTACTTTTTTCTAGATAAAGAGAAGATATAAATGCAGGTTAAAAAGCAAACAAATGAAAAAAAAAAAAAAAAAAAGCAAACAAATGAAGGAAAATAGATGTTCTTTTAAGATCGATGAGTTTCTTTTTATTTAAAACATCCTGTAAAGTATATTCAGTTAAACATCAATCACTTTGGTACTTTGATGTAACAGGATTGGGTCAACTTTTAGTAACTTTTTACTGTCTGAGACAACAAAATAAGATCATATTTTTTCTTTATATTGTTTTATTTAAAATTATTGATATTTAGAGTTTTGTGGTTGGAGGACAGTGTTTCTTTCTTTTCCTATTTCCACAAGATGCATTGTTCCAGAAGAAGAAGACTGACGTTTTACTATGTTGTTTATTACCAACATGAAAATCTGGAATAAGTAATTTTACGATTTTCTAAAGTGTTAGATCACTAACAATTATATTAATTTTCCAAACATATCTTCTGAAGTTATTTTTTCTCATATTACCATGAATATCTGCAATTCCATGTATCTGGGGACACACTGGCAGGCATTTGCAAACTTAATACACGTGGATTACAAGGCAATTTTACTGAACAGAAAGCCTTTCATGTGAAACAGCACTGCTAAAATTTTCTCTTTGTTGGATATGAAAAATTTTGGAAAGGAGAAAAATTGCTGCTTCTGACTGTAAATTTGCTGAGTTTCTTTCTCTAAAAAAAGTGTTTTTTTCCCATTTTTTGGGTATTTTTTTGCCCTTTTATGTCATAAAAATGAAACTAGTTTGATATACAGAACGTAGACGATTGGAGTACTTTGGTATTTCTTCACTTGATAAAATCTTTGATATGTGACCCAGAAGATGTTGCAAAAAGTGGAGTATTATGAAGGAAAGAACTTTTTTAAAATGTGGGAAAAAAAAAAAAGAACTGATTTGTTAACTCAGTGGTGGAACACTCTATAAAATTAGTTAAGAAAACAAAACTAACAAACTAGTAAAAGTTCCCCAACTGTTAGTGTGATCCTCATCCCAAAATGGCTTTGTCAATCAATTTTCTTTTATTGGGGAATTAAAAAGCACATGTTCTTCCTCTTGGAAAAAGAAAAAAAGACTTATTGCTCACAACACTTGGATAATTAGATTTTCAGTGTTTATACAAAAGAAAGGCTAGGGAAAAAGGAGTCAAGAAAAATATGAGTAAAAAAAGAAAAAATATATGAGTACCTCCTTTTGTATATATTAATTTCTTATAAGTTAGACCGATTTTATGGAAATACAGATGACTCAAAGTTGAACTTAAAACCAGACAGGACGGTCTTATTTGGTGGCCTAAAATTGAATGTTGCCTTAGGAATGGTTTCATTATTTATGGATCTTGGTGTAACTCAAATATCCAGATGAATATTGAGCCTAAAGTAAGTGGATGTCACATTATTTCTCTGTTTTCTTCCTTACCTGTAAAGATAGAGCAAATAACATCTACTTTATAAGTTTGTTGTGAAGGTAAGAATAGGAAGAAAGGGTGTTTAATTCCCTCTGATTAGCAGACTTTATGTATGTATAAAACAAAACAGTAAATTTTTATTTGTTTATTTTAATTGTATTTTTTTGAAGATACATAGAGAGGTCACATCTGATTCGAACTCCATTACACTCAGGAAAACAAATTCCAAAGTAGGGCCCTCTGACAAGGCACTGAGCTCCAGAGACATCTGTCATGACCACAGAACATGCGTGTCTCTGTAGCCCTCAGGAGCACCAGTATCCAGGGTTGTGTATACTTTGGCTGTCTCTGGGATCCTGCTGAGACATGTGTAAACATGACCCCTCTGATGACCTCCTGACTCTTTTTTCAATACTCTTATCCTTATAAATTCATTTGTCTTTACCATTTCCCTCTTTTATTCAAGGACTTTTTATAGTGCATCACCAGTTAGTGATTTCTAGTAATCCCTTGGCAGCAGGGAGACCCATTCTTGGGAGTTATGTCCAATGCTGGGGAAGCTATTACATTTACATGCTGAGTTTGGCTTACAGAGTGGCCACATTTTAGCAACATGGAGGATCTCAGGGGGTAACTCTTAGACACCCTGCAGCTCTAGGCCTAGTTGAAATTTCAGGCACACAGGCTCATAAGCATAGTCATCAGTATCAAAGGCTCATCATTGAACCATCCTTCTTCACTGGCCTTTGCCCTTGTACTTGAGGGATTTTTGCTGTTCCATTGGGGAATGTGAAAGAGCTACCCTGGCTAGGAACTCAGCACTCCCTCAGTTGTCACTGGTAACTGTAACTACTATGAAAACAGCCAACAGATATCTGAACATTTTATATAACCTATATAAATACCCTGAAGAACCCTGTGTCCCCCATCAATAAGACCCTTCACAAGTGTTCCTCTCCTAACATAGTTGAACCCCTCTGTGGTCCAAAATGTCTTCAAAAATGAAGCCTTTTATGTTGTTAAATTCAAGTCATAGGAAAATGAAATAGCAATGATAGGTTTAAAGGTTAAGAAGAGAATACATAGTAATTTAGAAAAACTAAAATAAAGTAAAATATAAATTGGGGTATTAGGAATATTAAAAATATAAAACTTTGTTTTTGATGTTTTGCCTTTCATCACTGTAATAGGTGACACCCTGTATGTACAGTGGCAAGGCAATTTCTTTCATTCCTTCCTCAGTGTCTACATGCTTTTTTAAAAAAATTTTAATTTTGTCCTCAAAAAAAATTTAGATCACATTAAAGTCACATATTCAATCTAAAGGACTGCAATAATGAAGCAATTGTCCAGAAAATCTGGTTAAAATGTATCTTTAGTCATAGTTATTTTACTTTTATAGTATTTCTAATTTTTTTATTTTTAAAATAATTCCTAGATTGCATAAGTGTTACATAAAATATAGGGGATTTCCATATGCCCCATTCCTCTACCTCCTACAGTTTCCCCCATTAAGGACACCTTTCACATGACTCAAGGGGATGAGCCTCCCTGGCAACAAGGGATAGCTACCAATCATTAACAATGCAACTGAATAAAAACCTTGATCAAAAGGGGGAAAAGGTAAAGACAAATGTGTTTATATGGCTAAGAGTCTTCAAAGTGAGTCAGGAGGTCACTTACACATATCTCTGCAGGATATCTCTGACTGCCAAAGTAGATACTACTACAAATAGTGGGGCTTCAGAGATCTCTGGAGACATCCAGATACTATACTCAGGACAGGTAGTTCATGAGTTTGCTCATTGCCAGTGAGCCCTACTTTAGATTTTTGCTCCCCAGAGTGACAGAATTGGACTCAGTTGTGGTATCCCAAAACTTGGCTCTTCCATCCTTCTATTTGAAACTATAATTTGTACTAGAATGAAAAGTGTATGTCCAAGAGAAGTAAATCTTTGGGCTGTTCATGTGTTAGTTGGGCTCTGAATCTCATCCTAGTTGCAACACCTATTCTCCAGTTCATTGGTCTCACCCAGGACAAATAACATGGAGGTGATGATGGAAAACTTCTATACCAAGGAACTGGTAATGTCTATACCTGCAAGCAAGAAAGTCTCATTCATTAACCCTATGGGATCACAGCCCCCACTCAAATAGATGTGGAGTGGACATCACCATCCCAGAATGCTCAGGATTGTGGAATGGACATTCTACTATAGACTTATTGTGATTCTAGCAATGGAAGAAGTTATATCATTGATGTGGAAACAGTGGCCACTGGAGATTCTGAGGGAAGAGAAAAGGGAAAAGAAGTGTAATATGGGAATATTTTGGGAACTTGGGAATTGTCCTGAATGATATTGCAATGACTGATACAGGCCATTATAAATCTTTCCATAACCTACACAATTGGGAGGGAGAAAGTGTTAACTACATCGTAAACTCTAATCCAGACTTAGTGGCAATGCTCTAAAAGGTTTTCATCAATTGAAATGAATATACCTCACTAAAGAAGGATATTGTTAATATGAGCAGTGTGGGGACTGGGCCTATGGGAACCCCCTATATTATTTTATGTGACATATGTATAATCTAAGTATGCTTTAAAAATTAAAATAAAATAAAATAAAAAGATCACCTTTCATTAATGAGGTACTTTTGTTACAATAGATGAACACATATTGAATCATTACTTCTGACGATAGAATATAGCTTCTGTTGTAGTTTAAACTCTGCCCTGTGCAATTTTATAGGTTCTGACAAAATGTATAGTGACCTGCATCCATCATTGCAATGTCATGAAGGACAATGCCAATGTTCCAAAAATGTCCCCATAATATATCTACTTTTTCCTCTCCTTACCTCAGAAACTCTGGTGAGTACTGCCTCTGTATCAATGATAAAAGTTCTTCCATTGCTAGAAAATAATAAGCCTTTAGTAGAATAATAATAAATATACCATAGTCCGTTGTTCATTCCACAAACTTGAGGGTTTGGGGATGGTAATGCCCACTTTGTTTTTATTTGAGATGGGCTTAGATCCCATGGAAGAGATGACTGGAACTATCTTGCTTACAGTTGCAGACACCCTTTATTTCTTGGGAAGGGCATTTCCAATCGTCATCTCCTTCTTAGTTGTCCTATGTGAGTTCAATGAACTGGTGAGTATGTGTTGCACCTCTGCTGAAATTCAGGGCTCAAATAGCACATGAATGAACCAAAGATTTAAGTCTCTGGACACATATTTAAAAACTATTGTGGTAATTATTAGTTTAAATAAAAGATTCAGAAGAACCATTTGTAGGGATATTGTAAATGAGTCTGTTATTTTTGGCAACATAAACACCAAAGTAGGGTCCACTGGCATTCCTGGGTTTTCTGCCCTGTCTATAGTGTCTGGGTTTCTCCAGAGCCTTCAGTAGCTCTGCTATTTGAGTCAATATTTAATTTGGCTGTCAATGAGACCTTACTGAGACTGTGCATAAGCATAACCTCTGGATTGACTTCCTGACTCACTTTGACATCTCTTAGCCATATAAACCAATTTTTTTTACCCTTTCCCAATATTTTCCGGATGCATTGCTAGTTGACACTTCATAATAATTCCTTGATGCCAGAAGGCTCATCCTTGAGAGTCATGTCCTACATCAGGGTATGAGTTTGGCTTAGAGAGAAGTCACATTTGCGTAACAAGGAGATTTTCAGGAGGTAACTCTTAAGGCAATATGTAAAACTAGGCTAAGCTGTAACAGACCTTACAGTGATTAAAGAGACAATATCTAAAAAGAATTTATATTATTTACATTTCCTAAAATTTTATTTTTAAATTTATTATTTTATTTTATTATTTTTATTTTTAATTTTGGCTTTGGTTTGGGGAGATTTTGTACTGCAGAAGTGTCACCTGTGGCAGGTGAGGATCATCGGTGTGGGGTGTCAGTGATGAGGGATATGTGGGGAAGGGTGAACCTGGGGCATGCCACTAAATAATAAAAATATTTTTGGGTAATCATAGGACATTGTCTCGGTTGGTGTAGACCCACACAATAACCAAAATAATATCAAATTCCTATCCTCAGAGTCCTGCTCCATTCTTTAATAGGACAGCAAGAATCTCCCAAGTACAAGGGCAATGTCTAATGAAGGAAAACAGACTATTATGTCAGACCCTTTACATTGATATTTGTACATAGGAACCTTTATTTGTGAAATTAAACCATAGTTCTTTGATTTAAAGAAATGTGTGTGTCTTGAGCCAGCTTTATGTTAACCTTTGTTACTTACCCAAAGACTATCAAAAATAATTTTGCCATCATATAAACACTTTCAAAATGTTTCTTTTTTCCTTTTAGCTCTTAAAGCTGTGAAATTCTCCTTATTCCTTGTAGCACTTAATAGTGCTTATCACAGCCTGAAAAAGTGCAGCAAATGTTTATTTCTCTTTAGAAAGAAAATAATAATTTCCCACTCATAGGACTTTTGTGAGTATCAAGTGCTATAATATATGTGAATATTCTTTGCAGACCAGAAGATGATATACAAGTGTTAATTATTTTTACTCTGTTATATGCTTCTTCTGTACACGAAGAGACATTTTCAGGGAATAAATGTAAAATAAGTTTTCTGGTTGTGGTGCTGGGTTTGCACTGAGTCTGTCAGGCCTTATGTCCCTTGAGACGAAAGTCCAGTTTTACCATTTGGCTCACAATTGTGATGGCTGCAACTTTGTTATTGAAAATGAGGTGTGCTAATTTGTTCCTGTGAAGATAAGCTTGTCACCTTGTTCTCATTGATGCTATGATTTAACCCACCGAGCTAACAAGCCACAAACTAAATAGCAGAGCTACTAACTCCTCTCACATCATTTTCTCATACTCTCTGCTTCTTCTCATTTTTACTACATTAACAAATATGAATATATTTATGCTCCTGAAGAGTATACAAGATTCTAAGAAGACTAACAGTGAACTTTTATTCTAAGGAAAGGGAGGCTGCAAATGTGAAGCTTAACAAGATGTATAGTTTGGAAGGACTTTAATTTATGCACTTCACAAGTTTTCACCCAGATTGGAGGAAGGTCTGATAAATTTTCATGCCTTTTGCAGAGGTAAAGACAGTTGCAGTGTGGATTCTTTAGGCAGCTCTCGAATAAGAAATTCTTTAAAACTGATGAAATTTGAAGAGCAACTTCAAACAGTAAGACTGCTGCCAAAAGAAATAGATTGTACAGTATATTTGGTCATTTCTTACAGCATCTAAAATAAATTTACAGTAAAATACCTACCTGACTAGGGGCTAATTTCTTTTAAGTATTTCTGAACTGGAAAATAGTAAACCAGTTTTCTGATTCAAATTTTCCTTTGTAGAAGAGATCAAGCAGAAGGATAGTTACTATCTGAAATGAAGATCTGGGACTAGAACATTAAAATAATGACATTTCTTCATGATGCTCTTTTAGAAATATGGCTTAGCAAGAGAGTGCAGATAGAAGGTGCTTTCGCTTACAACCTGGCTGTCACCATTGGGGTCATCAGGAGATCAGATGCTGGATCACATTGGGTAATTTAGCAAAACCAAACATTTTTAGTTTTTCCAACTTCTAGACCTTCTTTCATTTTCTTGGATATTGGTTTTCCCTTGGGAACAGTACAAAGTGCTAATTCCATGAGTTGAAGGCATTTAAAATGGACAATATGAATCCCTTTTGACTTTCAGTGTTTGATTAATTTGCCACCAGATAAGTAAATGAGGAACAAGAAAATCTGTCATTTTTCCCTCCAAAGGAAAAATAAACAGAGGGGCAGGGAGACTTCAGATGTGATTGCAATTAAGTACATATTTTAATATACTTGGGGGAGGATGCAAATATGTGCAGAACATTCCATGAGCTATTATAAACTAAAAGAATTTGCTATGTTTATCATCATTCTATCATTTGTTTCATGTTACAAACACTGGAAGCATTTATCTTTTTCATTTTTGCTTTCGGAACACCAACAGTTATTTTGCCTGAGAAGAAGTTACCCTCTACATACTAATGGTGCATGGTATATCATTAATGATATTGATTTCACTAATGAAAACTAAATTTTTGGCGAATATGTGTGACTGGGAATATGTTTTTGGAAGTGCCACTCTTTGAAAACTCTTTATCACAATGTTGTTTCCAAACAAATGGGTTTATCCCCAGAGAAGAATGTACTTTAGATAAAATGCTTAATCAATACATAATGTTATATAACTCTTGTGGTAGTCTGGGAGAAGGGTGAATGATTTTGATAAGGTCTTACAGTTGTTGGTTGGTTCTTTTTTTAATATACAATTTAAAGTTATTTAAATTACATACATTTTATCTAATAATATAGTAGATTCCCATATGTCCTCCTCCCTACACCTCCCACATTTTCCCACATTAACAACATCCTTCATTAGTGTGTTATGTTCATTAAAATTGATGAAAACATTTTGGAACATTGCCACCAAACTTATATAAGTACAAGGTGCTCCAAGAGGCAGACTATACAATGCTTTAAAAGATAAAAGGGCCCTTAGAGACCAACTCGTCCAGCTGTACTATTTAATGAATAGAACACTGATAACCAGTAAAAACAGATATATCATCAAATGCACAGAGGTAATTGATATGTAGTTTTCCAGATCTGTTTTCCTTCCTCAACTCTATTTTTATGTATCTTGAGGCAACTGTCATCCTAACTCCTTATTGGCCTAATTGTTTGTTAAACAATTTGGAAGTTGAAATTTTGTACTACAAAATAATAGTTCATTTGCCTCACGTGAATAAGTCGCTGTTTTATAGAATCAGGAAATAGTGGAAAAACTTAACCTTAACACTATTTTTCAGCATCCCTAATGAGAATTCATTTAACTTCTGCTTGGATGTTCTGAAAATGGGGATCTCTTTCGTTTTTACAAGGCATCCTATTGTATTATCTGATAACATCGTTAGAAAATGTTTTCAGATATTAAGCTGATATTTGCTTCTTTGTGATTTGCGACTCTAATTCTTTTTATTCTCCCATTTTGGATCATACAGAAGAAATTTAATTCCTCTTTTATATGACAGCATTTAAACAGTTAAAATTTTTCAACCATTTCCTTCCTGCTTTCCCATCTCTTCCAATTCCTTATAAAAGAGCATTTACCAATTCTTTAAAATCCCAGGGGCTCTTGCTGCATGATCTCTAGTGAGCCTATATTTCTCTTATAAATGGATTGAAAATGGGGATGATATTACAGATTTTTTTTCTGACAAGTACAGGATGCAGAATATAAAAGGAAGGCTTCTGTCGAGATATGCCTTTTATCTGACATGGCCTACCATTGTTTTAATGCTTGCTGTGTGTGAGAACCTGCTATGAGTTACCTGATATAATCTTTACCAAAAGGTAGGTAGTTTTATAATTCTTATTCCATAGATCATGACAATGAGAATCAAAGATGTTTAAGTAACTTGTCCAAAGGCCCAAAACCAATAAATTGCATATTAGAAACTAGGCTTAAATCTAAAAACAGGGGTATAAACTGCTAATTTATGCTGCATTCCATACCACCTGAGTGGTATTTGTCTCTACTCCTACTCACATTTTTTTGTAAGTTCGTAGATAATTTTGAAGACATATTTTACCTAAATTAAATGTAGTCTATACTAACACAATTGAATCTTACATATTTTATTATTTTTATTATTTCTGTTTTGAAATAACTTCAAGCTTATAGGAAATTTACAAATATAATACTAAAACAATATATAGCATTCCAATAAACCCCCTCAGTCAGGTACCCATATTTTAAAAATTTAGCATTTTGTGATATTTATTGTATCATTATTACTATTTATATATCTAACAAACTATCTCTATCATCATCATCTCTCTGTCATCTATTTATTTGTCAATCTTATAAACTTTTTGAGAGTAGATTGTATACATCATGCTCCACTAACACTGAACATTTTCTGGTACATTTCCTGAGAACACGGACTCTCATTATATAACTACCATAAGTACAGCTATCAATTTGAAGAAATATAACATTTATATAAAACATGCAGTCCATATTCCAAAATTTTTATTTACCCCAATAATGTTCTTTTTCTGCACTGAAAAACTTTATGAAATGTTTAGTGTAATAACATTTATGAAACCTAATTTCCCCCATTAACCACATTCAGATATATAATTAATTCTGTGGTATTAATTACATTAACAATGTTTTGTTAACATCACCATCATACATTATCAAAACTTTTCCATTAATCTAAACCCCCTCTTGATGTAGAGCAGGACTGAACATAGCCATCCCAGGTCCACAAGATGGAGAAAGAGAGTATGGATTAGAGTGGACTTACTGGTGTGCTGCTGGGGAACTATTGTGATTAGTAAGGGAAGAAATTGTAATAGTGATATGGAGAGGGTGGCCACGGTGGCTGATGGTCGGGAGAGGGAAGAAGAGATATGGTGTGGGGGCATTTTCAGGATTTGGAGTTGTCCTAGGTGGTTGGTGTTGCAGGAACGGATGCTGGATGTTGTATGTCCTGTTGTGGCCCACTGGGTGAACTGCAGGACAGTGTGGACTATAATGTGGACCACTGTCCATGTGCTGGAGCAGTTCTCCAGAATGTGTTCACTGGGTGCAGTGGATGTGCCACAATGATGGAAGAGTTGGTTGATGTGGAAGGGGTGGTGTGGGTGGGGTGCGGGTTAAATGGGGACTTCATATTTTTTGAATGTTAACATTCAAAAGAAAATAAATAAATAAAAATAAATAGCATTGTCAAAAAAAAAAGTTTTCCATTACTCTTAACAGAAATGCTATACACATTAAACTTTAAATTTCCATTCTTAACACTTCCCCAGCCCCTGTTCACCTGTATTTTAGATTCTGGCACTGTGAATTTATTTATTCTAATTATTTCATATCAGTTTTATTTCAATCAATATGATGTCTTCAAGTTTCATACTTGTCACATATCAAGAACTTGGTTCCTTTTTCATAGTTACATAACATCCCATTGTTTGTAAAGACCACAATTCTTTGTCAATTGACCTAATGATATACACTTGACACACTTCCGTATTTTGCCAGTATGAATATTGCCACTATGAATATCTGTGTTCATAAATATTCTGTTTGAGCATATTTTAAGTTCAGAAAGTATTTGTTCAAGTCCTTGCTTTCAATACACTGGAGAGTAGTTTTGTTGTTGTTGTTGTTGTTGTTTGCATATATTGACCTATTATGAACAGCTATTTTCAGTGTGGTACATTTGTTATGAGTCATGAAAAAACTTTTATACTTGAACTATTAATTATAGTCCATTTCTTAAAATAGGGTTCACTGTGTGATACATTCTTTTGCTTTCTTTTTAAATTTTTACTCTAATAACATATTATTATGTTATTAGATAACGATTAAAGAGAATTTCTCTTTAATCGTTATCTAATAACATAACCACATTCACATATATAATTCCATGCTGTTAATTACACTCTCAACTATTAGCTACCATCATCACCATACATTTTCAAACATACATAATCACCCTAAACAGAAATTCTGTACAAATTAAGCAGCATTTCTCTATTTTCTAAATACTATCTATCCTCTGTTAAAGTGTAATCTAGATTTGAACTATATGAATTTGCTTAATACTATAACTTCATATTAGTGAGATGATATAAATTTTTTACTTTTGTGCCTAGCTTACTTCACTCAACATGTATTCAAGATTCATTTAGTTTGCCACATGAATCAGGACTTCATTCCTTCTTATGGCTGCATAATTGCCATTTTATGTATTTACCTCATTTACTTATCCATTCACTCATTGATGGACACTTGGGGTTCTTCCACATTTTGGTAGTTTTGAGTAATCCTGCTAAGAACGTTGGTGTACAAATATCTATTTTAATACCTGTTCTAAATTTTTTAAGGTATATACCTTGTACTGGAATTGCTGGAAAATACGGTAATTCTTTATTTCACTTTCTGAGGAAGCACAGGTTTTTTTTTCCACAGCAGCTGTACCATTTGATATTCCTGCCAAAAATGAAGGAGTGTTCCTGTTTCTCCATATTCTAACACTTCTAAATTTCTGGGTTTTTTGGTGATAATAAACTCTTCTTTTTAATAGAAGTTTTAGATTTACAGAAAAATTACACTGAAAGTATAGGGACTTTCTACACAGCCCCCCCCCCCCACCTAAACACATAGATTCCCCTATTATTTACATAGTACATTACTGTGGTACTATTGTTACAATTGATGAACCAATATTGAAGAATTACTATTAAAAATATCTATAGTTTATATTACGGTTTACACTTCATGCTGTACAGTTTTATACGCTTTGACAATGTGTTATGTGATGTGCCCATCAATCCAGTATCATACTAAACAATATCACTGCCCTAAAATTGTCCCATCCTTACCCCTCCCTTCTGAATTCCTGGTAACCACTATCTTTACATCAAGTGTTTAAATCCTGCCCTTATTTTTGTTGATTCTTCAAATTTGAGGGATTTCAGATGATGTCTGCTCTGGCTTCTTCAGACTGAGAGGGTACTTAGATATTATGAGGCAGATAGAAGGAAGTGTTTTGCTTGCATTTGTAGATTCTCTTTGTTTGTTTGTTTGTTTTGTGGGGGATGGGACTTGTCCACCATCATCATTTTATCAGTTGTCCAGGGCAAGCAAAAGAACTGGACAGTAGGAGTTGGCCACAACTCTGCTGGGATTTAGGGCCCAACCAGCATATGAACAGTCAAAAGTTTTAAGATTCTGAGAGATATATTTAATTGGTATATTCAGAATTATAGGTTCAAATAAAAGGAGAAGAAGAATCATGAGTAGGTGAACTATAAATGATCATTACTTTATTTTATTGGATATATATATATATATATATATATATATATATATATTCATGTGTTCTCAAATAGGGCCAATCAAGGGGTAGTCCAAACATCCCTCGGGTCCTCAGGAACACTATTATGTGAGTTTTGTTTTGTTTTGTTTTGCTTTGCTTGTTTTTGGTTTTTATACTCCGGAAGTTAGTGAAATCTTCCTGAGCCCTGATGCTAGATGGAAAGCTAGAGGATAAAACAGAAAACTGTATAACTTACTGAACTATGAGGTGGCTGAAGATTCCTTTTTTATTGTAGATATTCTAGTGGTATGGAATGGCATCTCATTGTGGTTTCAAATCATATTTTATTATTGATTAATGATGCTGAGCATCTATTCATGTGCTTTGTGGACATTTGTATATCTTCTTTGGAGAGATGTCTATTCAAGTCTTCAGCTAATTTTTAAAATTGGGTTATCTATTTGTTGTTAAGTTGAAGGATTTCTTTATATATTCTGGATATTAGACCTATATCAAATCTGTGGCTTCCCCATTGTATAAGTTGTTATTTTACTTTCATGATAAATGCATTGATCCACAAAAGTTTTTAATTTTTGTGAGATATCATTAGTTTGCATTTTTTCTTTGTCACTTGTGCTTTGGGTGTAAAGTCCAAGAAACAATTACCAAACACAAGACCCTGAAAATGCTTCCTTACATTTTTTCCTAAGAGTTTGACAGTTCTGACTAAATATTTATGTTGTTGATCAATTTTGAGTTGATTTTCATATAAGGGGTGAGGTAGGGGCCTTCCTTCTTTTCTTTCCAAATAGAGATTCACTTTTTACAATAATTTTTTGGAAATCCATTGGCCATAAGTCTGAGGGTTGATTTCTTTGCTCTAAACCTGATTCCATTGAACTATATGTTTATCCTTGTGCTGGTGCCATGCCATTTTATTACTGTTGCTTTGTAATAAGTTTTAAGGTCAAGAAGTATGAGTCCTCCACCTTTGTTCTTCTTTTTCAATATGGTTCTACCCAGTCAGGACTGCTTACACTTCCATATAAAGTTGATGATTGTCTTTTATATATTTATTCTTCCAATCCATGAAGTTGTATGTTTTTCCATTAATTTAGGTCTTCTTTTAGCAATATTTTGTAATTTTATATTTGTAAGTCCTTGACATTCTTGGTTAAATTTATTTCTAGATATTTACTTCTTTTAGTTGCTATTGTAAATGGAAGATTTTCATGATTTCCTCCACAGCTTGCTCATCACTTAGTATATTGAAACACTGCTGGTTTTTGCATGCTGAACTTGTACCCTGCCACTTTCTTGAATTTGTTTATTAGCCCTACTAACTTTGTAGTTTTCAGGAATGTTCTATATATACAATCATGACATCTGCAAATCATGAGTTTTACTTTTTCCTTTCAAGTTTGGAGATCTTTTACTTCCTTTTCTTCCCTTAGGACTCTGGCTAGAAATTTCCCTATAGTGTTCAATAACAGAAATGGCAGTGGGGATTACATTATTATAGATTTTAAAGCAGGGGTTCTTCACCTTTTTGGTTTCTTGGACCCCTTTGCTAGTCAGGTGAAAACTGTGGAAATCTTACTAAGTCCACAATATACTGTGTATTGTTTAGTAAGTATATCACATCTGCACCAACACATCCCCACAAGAATAGTGATTTTTAAAAATTTCAATTCAAGCTCACAGACCCTGGATAAAACCTCTGTTTTAGGGGGAAAGTTTTCAGTCTTTCACCAATCAGCGTCATGTTACCTGAAGGATTTTGAAATCTGTGCTTTATCATGCTGATGATACTTCCTTCTATTCCTGATTTTCTAAATGTTTTTTATCAAGAAAGCATACTGGAATTTATAAAATTCCTTTCTGGATCAATGGCGATGATCATGTCTTTTTCTCCTTCATTTTGTTAATTTAGTATATTACAATAATTGATTTTCTTATGTTAAACAACCTTGCATACTTGGCATAAAACCCACTGGTTAATGGTGTATAATTATTTTAATGTGCTGTTGGATCCACTTTGTCAGTATTTTGTTAAGGATTTCTGAATCTATATTTATAAAGGAGATTGGTCTGTATTTTATTTCCTTGTAATACCTGGATTTGGTATTAGGGTGATTTTGGCATTGTAGAATAAGTTAGGTAGTGTTCCAAACTCTTCGATTTTTTTCAAGAGTTTGAGTGGGAATAGTACTAATTTTTCTTGAACTGATTGGGAGAATTCACCTGTGAAACCTGGGTTAATTCAAACGTTTTTACTTGTAATTGGTCTGCTGTGATCTACTATTTCTTTTAGAGTCAAGGTAGGCTGCTTGTGTGTTTCTAAGAATTAGTTCATTTCGTCTAGGTTGTCTAATTTCTTGGTATACAGTTGTTCATAGCATCCTCTTAATCTTACTTCTGTGGAGTCAGTACCAATGTCCCCCTACTCATTTCTGATTTTATTTACTTCTCACTTTTTTCTTTGCCAATCTAATTAAAAATCAATTTTATAGATTTTTTCAAAGAACCAACTTTTGCTTTTGTTAAGTCTATCTTTTTAAATTCTTGATTTCATTTTTTTTTCTTCCTAAATCTTTCTTATTTATCCTTTTCTACTTGCTTTGGGATTAGTTTGCTTTTCTTTTTCTAAATCCTTCAGGTGTGTGGTTACGTCCTTGATTTTATCTCTTTCATTTTTTTTTTAACGTAGGCATTGAGGACTATAAATTTCCCTCTCAGCACTGCCTTCACTGCATCGCACATATTATAGTATATTGTGTTCTGCTTTTCATTTACCTTAAGGTATTTATTGATTTCATTTTCAGTTTCTACATTGACCTACTGATTTTTAAGTGTTTTATTTACATTCAAAATATTTTGGATTTTCCAATTCTACAACTTTATTTCCATCTTCATTCCATTACGTTTAGAGATGTTTTGTATATTTTGAAGACTGGTTTTCTTTTCCAACATGTGTTCTATTCTGTAGATTGATCTATGTGTACTTCAGAGAAATGTATATCCTGCTGTTTTGGACAGCAGTGATCTGTATATGTCTGTTAAGTCTAGTTCATTTACCCTATTATTCAAGTGTTATATTTCCTTATTGATCTTCTATATAGATATTCTAGCTCATGATGAGAGTGATATATTGATGTCTCCAACTCTTATTGTAGAGGTGTCTCTTACTTCAGGATTGCCAGTGATTACTTCAAATATTTTTGGGGACTGTGGATAGGCCCATAAATATTTTGATGGCTATTAGTTTTTGTTGTATTGCCTCTTTTATTAAAATATTGTGTCCTCTTTTAACTCTTATAACAGATTGTGATTTAAAGTCTATTTTGTCCAATATTAGTATAACTCCTCAAGCTTGTCTTTTTTCCATACTTTCATTTTCCTCTTGATATTATCTTAGGGTCTAAAGTATTCCTCTGTAAATAATATATAGTTGTACCATGCTTTTATCTATTTTGCCATCTGTGTCTTTTGAATGGGGGTTTAATCCATTAATATTCATTGTTTTTACTGTAAAGGCAGCACTTGCTTCAGCTATTTTTTCCTTTGGTTTTATATATCAATTTTTTTTTGCTTCTCTTTTCTTTATTACAACTTCCTTTACTGTATATTCCATCTTTTGTGATGTATCTGACTGATTCCATTTTTAGTTCTGTTTCTGTATGTATTTTTATGTTCCATAAAAATTTATTGAAGCATATCATTCATAAATGAGCATACATCAAAAATAAGTGAATAATAAAAGTTGCAAAATACCAAAGTATGCAGATCATCATATAGGGCTCCCATATATCACCCCATCACCACTTTGCATTGCTGTGAAAGCATTGTAACAAACTATGAAAGCTCATTATTAAAATATTAGTATTAACTATGGCCAATATCTTACATATGGTGTATTTGTACCTTGTGCATCCTATCATTAACACCCTATGCACCCCATCATTCTCATGAACTATATATTAGCTATAGTTCATGAGAGAATCTTCTTCCACTACAGCATTTACTATGTTATACAATCCCATGTCTTATATAATTCATTCAAAGTGTAAACGCAGTGATTCTTATTTTCATCACAGATTTGTGATGCCATCACCTCAGTCAATTTTAGAGCATTTTCAATATTCCAAAAGAAAGAATCCCATATACCGTTTTACCCCATCCTGTGGTTTATATTCCACAACTTTATGACTATAACACATTAATTTTAAAATAAATTATCTTAGTTCAAGATTACTCATGTTCTTTTCTCCCATATCCCTCTGTTCTCCTCTTTATACTGTTTTTGTCACAATTTATCTTTTTATATTTTGCATGCCCATTGTCAGGAAACATGCCTATATCTTGTTCAATTGTATTCTGACTTTTACAAAAATTAAAGTAGAGTTTTGTAGTTGGATAGTGTAGTTTAGGGTTTACATTTACCCCTTTGCTTGCCCTTACCGATGATCTTCAAGCCACTCTGACCTGTTTTGTTTTGTTTTTTCTCCTTTCAACTTACTGAAATCCCTGTTAGGGCAGATTTCTTGCTGGGCAACTGTGGGAGTGCGAGCCACCATTGCTAAGCCGACCCGGCAACAGGCGTGTGCACAGCCTGAAGCCGCAGTTCAGGGTGGCTGGAACGGGCGACCACGCCCTCAGCCTGGTACGGGCGAAGCGCCCTCAGCCTACCCGGGCAAGATACATCAATAACGGTCGCCTCCCACTATCTCCCGCCTAGCCTAACATCTGGTCAGCTCTCACTTCCCCTTTCCCCTCCCCCATTCCTAACCTCTCCGCCTGCCCTCTGCCTAGCAACTGCTTACAACCACCTATCAGGAAGGAATACCCGCCTGCACCTATCAAATCTCTCCATGCAGTCCCCAACCAATCCCCGTCCCTATAGATAGCAGAGCTAACCTGATATCTGCCCCCGTCCCTAGTAACTGCTTATGGCAACCAACCACAAGTCGCCTTTAGCTTAAGCCAATCAGAACCCTCTACGCCACCCTAAGCCCTATAAAAATGTGTACCCTTCCGGAATAAACCAGACTTGTGCCATCAGCCTGTCTCCGAGACTCCTTCCTGGGTCGTGCGCCCTCCACGCCTTCGGAGCCCCCGAGGGAAGCCTCAGCGGCCATACGAGGCTTTCTTCCCCACGCCAGGGACCCCTCTCGTCCCACTATGGGACCCCACTCATCCCTTAACAGGGACCCCACTCGTCCCACAACGGGACCCCACTCGTCCCACAACAGGGACCCCGCTCATCCCATAACAGGGACCCCATTTCGTCCTTCAGGCAACTCTGTTTTTGCTTACATTTGAAAATTTTAAACTTTTCTTCTCTTTAGAAGGACAGTTTTGCTGGACAAATAAATTTAGTCTGGCAGTTTACTCTTTGAGTACTGCACATATGTCATACCACTCCTTTATCAACCAATAGTTTCTGATGAGAAATCAGTACTTTGCCTTATTGATGTTCCCTTGTACATGAGAAATCATTTTTCTCTTGCTACATTCTAAATTCTGTTTTGAACCTTGGCATTTGACATTCTGATTAGTATGTGTCTCAGAATAGGTCTTTTAAGACTTACTCTGGTGTATGTTTTGTTTCTTGGATCTGTATATTTATGTTTTAAATAAGATTTGGAAATTTTGGCCATAGTCTCCTTATTCTTTCTGCACTTTTTCCCTTCTCTCCTCCTTCGGGGTCACACATGACATGTATGCTTGTGTGCTTTGTGGTGTGACTAAAATTTCTGTGACAATCCTCAACTTTGGGGCTTCTTTTCTCTGTTATTTTGACTGTATGTTTTCAATAATCATATCTTCTAGTTCCCTGATTCTTTCTTCTGCTTGTTCAATTTTGCTCTTATCTGCTTCTAGTATATTTTAATCTTCATTATTGTGCCTTTCACAATTTCTATGTTTCTTTTTAAACTTTCAAATTATTCTTTTAGCCACACATTTTCTTAATATTCTCCATCTCTTTATCCATATTTTTCCTTTATTTCCTTAAATGGATATAGTAGATTTGTTTGAGCATTCTTGATTAGTTGTTCTAATTTCTGTGTCTCCTCTGAAATTTAAATATGTTCCCTTGACTGAGCCATACCTTCCTGTTTCTTAGTATGATTTGTAAATTCATTTGTTTATGTCTACTCATCTGATTATCTTGATGAGTTCATTCTGAAGGTCTGTTTCTCCTTTTTGTCTAGGGTTTTATTGTTAAATATTTTTGTGTTGTGGCTCTTATTTAATGCATGATGTAATTTATTTTTGAACTTCTGAATTTGATATGTTTAACTGAATATATTTTATCTGCTCTTCTACATCTAATTTTTGCCCTTGATATACAGTACAGTTTTTAAGATTGCAATTTTGTGTAATTGTTTCCCCTCCAGGAGAAAGCTTCTGTTACTCTGTTTCTTCTCTGGGAATCGGGATCTGTTCTATTTGTTTTTGTGAAGGATTTTCTTCCCAGATCTTATTTCTTTAAATTCTCTTCCTCACTCAGTGCTCCCTTTTCCTTACAGGTTTCAGGTTTTGGACACATTCTCTCTTACAGCAATTGAATTTAAGCTTCTTTATTTTATTTCTGTGAGGCTTTTCTGGCCCAGTTTCTTCTTCATTAAGGTGTTCTACCCTGGGAAGCCAGATGTAGTCGATGCAGAAAGGAGGGTCCTTTCAGAAAAGTCCCTTTTGTCTTTAATTGTTATAGTCAACAAAACTACATTTTGTGAGTACAACTCTTTGAATTATTCTGCCGTTTTCACTCTTTTTAGTCCTCCAATTGTCCCCATCAGTGAGCTTGAGATGAATTTTCCTACTTACTTTTGTAGATTATTTTTCTTTTTCTTATATTCTGCATTTTTGAAGTCTTTCTCCTGTCTCTTCTGTCTTCCAGAGTTCTAAGCATGTGTGATTTGTTCTTTTACTCACTGAATCTCTAGGGATGGCTTTTCAAGGGATGGCTTATGTTGGCATGTTGATGTCGGTCTCTTATTGCAAAAAAAATTTTTTCATGACACATGGAAAATGTATGAAATTTAGATTTCAAGCCCATAAATAAAGTTTCATTGAACCACAGCCATGCTCATTGGTTTAGTATTGTCCATGGCTAATTTACACTGTAGCAGAGTTGAAAAGTTGAAACAGGGACTATATGGCCTGCAAAGCCTCAAATATTTACAAGCTTGTTCTTTTATATATATATATACATATTTTAATTCATTTTTAAAAAAATATTACATTCAAAACATATGAGGTCCCCATTCACCCCCACTGTCCCCACCCCACCACTCCCACCACAGCAACACTCTCCCCTATCATCATAACACATCCATTGCATTTGGTGAGTACATCTCTGGGCATCGCTGCACCTCATGGTCAATGGTCCACATCATAGCCCATACTCTCCCACGTTCCATCTAGTGGGCCATGGGAGGATCTACAATGTCCGGTAATTGTCCCTGCAGGGCCACCCAGGACAACTCCAAGTTCCAAAAACGCCTCCACATCTCATATCTTCCTCCCATTCCCCACACCCAGCAGCCACCATGGCCACTTTTCACACATCAATGCCACATTTTCTCTGTGGACCTTGGATTGGTTGTGGCCATTCCACATCTATGTCAAGAGGGGGCTTAGATTTCAAATGGATACTGGATGCAATCCTCCTGCTTTCAGTTGTAGGCACTCTAGGCTCCATGGTGTGGTGGTTGACATTCTTCAACTCCATGTTGGCTGAGTGGGGTAAGTCCAATAAATCAGAGTGTAGGAGCTGAAGTCTGTTGAGGCTCAGGGCCTGGCTATCATATTGTCAGTCCAGAGACTCAGATCCCCTAGATATATCGTAAACCCCAGCACCAACTACAATTCTGATAAAGTAACAGGAAAGGCTTGTGAAAAGACATCACATCTGAGTCCAGATCCATTGCACAGAAACACCAACTCCAAAGAAGGGCCAACTGACATGGCAGTGAACTCCATCTGCCATGATCATAAAACCTGTGGGTCTCTAGCCCTCAGAAAAACCAATGATTGGGGTTGTAGTTACTTTATCTGTCCCTGAGACTCTGCTCAGGTGTGCATAAGGGCAACCCTTCTGACAACCTCCAGACTCTTTTTTAGAGACTCATAGCCATATGAACTCATTTGGCCTTTCCATTTCCCCCTTACTTTAGGTCAAACAGCATTTTTAACTCCTGTTATTATATGTAGACAGGGATATTCTGCTGGTCCGCATTGAACCTTTAATTCAAGGTCATTTTCTAGTTACATCATTAGCTGGTACTTGGTAGTGATCCCTCGGTGCCAGGGAGGCTCATTCCCGGGTGTCATGTCACAGGCTGGGGGGAAGGCATTGCATTTACATGCTGAGTTTGGCTTCGAGACTGGCCACATTTGAGTAACTCGGAGGCTGTCAGGAGGGAACTCTTAGGCCCAGTGCTGCTCTAGACCTTGTTCTTATTTCAGGTGTATAGGCTCACAAGCATAGTCATTAGTATAAGGGGCTCACTGTTGGACCCTCATTCCTTCCTGGTCCTTACCGTTGCATCTGGGGGACTGCTGCTGCTCCCCTAGGGACCATGACAGAGCACCCCCCGGCCAGGTACCCAGTACCCCCCAGCTGTTGTTTGTAATTGTTTACACTATGAGTATATCCAAACATTTCCATGCATCCTGGACACATGCCCTGTGTAACTCCCTGTCAACCATATATCGCCTGTCAATAACATCCCATACCAGTATTCCTCCGCCGCCATTGTTGAACCACTCTGTGATCCAAAACTTCCTGAAAAGTGAAGCCCAATATATTGTCAGGTTCCCTTACTAAGTAAAATGGAATACAGCGATGACTTTAAAGGTTAGATATAGAAAACATATTGATTTGAAAAATTCTACATCCTGTCTTTTTCTTTTCTTTTTTCCTAATTATTGGGCTTCTCTTCACAAGAGCCTTAGATCACAGTAATTCATGTATACAATGTACAGTACTCCCACACATCCACCATAAAACCTTTTCCCTTCCACAGCGATAATCTTTTAACTTATTCATATCATATTTACTGAAACTGATGTACAGACACTTAGACAATAGCTTTCAAACAAGTTGACATCTGTGCTTACATTGTGATCCATACTTTAGGCTATACAGTTTTCTAAATTTTTTAGTTATTCTATGTTTTACATTTTGGTTTACATTATTAGTCTGTCGTCCCCTATATGATTTGGTGTAATATAACCTGTTTTATATCCATCCTTGCGTACTCTTTTTTTTTAATTTTTAAATTCATTTTTAAAAAATATTACATTCAAAAAATATGAGGTCCCATTCAACCCCACCGCCCCCACCCCACCACTCGCCCCACAGCAACACTCTCTCCCATCATCTTGACACATCCATTGCATTTGGTAAGTATAACTCTGGGCATCGCTGCAACTCATGGTCAATGATCCATATCATAGCCCATACTCTCCCACGTTCCATCCAGTGGGCCGTGGGAGGATCTACAATGTCCGGTAATTGTCCCTGAAGCACCACCGAGGACAACTTCAAGTCCCGAAAACGCTTCCACATCTCATTTCTTCCTCCCATTCCCCGCAACCACCAGCCACCATGGCCACTTTTCACACACCAATGCCACATTTTCTCTGTGGACCTTGGATTGGTTGTGGCCATTCCACATCTATGTCAAGAGGAGGCTTAGATTCCACATGGATACCGGATGCAATCCTCCTGCTTTCAGTTGTAGGCACTCTAGGCTCCATAGTGTGGTGGTTGACATTCTTCAACTCCATGTTGGCTGAGTGGGGTAAGTCCAATAAATCAGAGTGTAGGAGCTGAAGTCTATTGAGGCTCAGGGCCTGGCTATCATATTGTCAGTCCAGAGATTCAAATCTCCTAGATATATCTTAAACCCCAACACCAACTACAGTTCCAGTAAAGTAACATGAAAGTCTTGTGAAAAGAGATCCCATCTGTGCCCACCTCCATCACGCAGAAACACCAGCTCCAATGAAGGGCCTACTGACATGGCAGTGAACCCCATCTGCCATGACCATAGAACCCGTGGGTCTCTTTAGCCCTCAAAAGAAGCAATATCTGGGGATGTATCTACTTTATCTGTCTCTGAGACTCTGCTCAAGTGTGCATAATGGCAATCCCTCTGACAACCTCCAGACAATTTTTGAGACACATAGCCATATAAACTCATTTCTCCTTTCCATTTCCCCCCTATATTATGTCAAACAGCATCTTAAACTCCTGTTATATGTAGACATGGATATTCTGCTGGTCCGTGTTGAACTTTTAATTCAAGGTCATTTTCCAGTTACATCATCAGCTGGTGCTTGTTAGTGATCCCTTGGTGCCAGCGAGGCTCATCCCCGGGTATCATGTCCCATGCTGGGGGGAATGCACTGCATTTACATGCTGAGTTTGGCTTCGAGACTGGCCACATTTGAGTAACATGAAGGCTGTCAGGAGGAAACTCTTAGGCACGGTACTGCTCTAGGCCTTGTTCTTATTTCAGGTGCATAGGCTCACAAGCATAGTCATTAGTATCAGGGGCTCACTGTTTGACACTCATTCCTTCCTGGTCCTTCATCCTTGTTTATTCTTGTGAAACACTTCTTTTGCCCTCACATTTACTTTGGTTCCATCTCTTCAATATCTATTTCCCCCTCCCCTTGGAGCCCACAGTGAGAATCATCTTCATTTCTTGAGGAGTCATGTTCAGAGATACTTGAAACAGTGTTGAGGGCTTGACTTGCTCAACTGTCGTAATGCCCTGGGAGCTACCCTTTCTCTTGAGAGATACAGTTCCCTCTATTTGATGGCATTAGTCCTCCCCAGGATGTGGGTCTACCTTCACTCTCATTATATGGGTCTCTACACAATGGTAAAACGCACTCTGGCAAAATGAGCATGCAGATATTCCCTAGGAGTCTGTTCTGCGTCAGATTATCCCCTTTGAGTATCTTAAACAGGTAACTTTCCTAATTATAATTTGATACAGGATTCTCAACATTTTACTTTTAACCAACAACTGACAATCTCCTATGTTCATATGTTGCCCCTTCCTCCGCCCAATTTTTTGGGCAATATTACCCATCCGACCGTCCCTAGCCCCCCTCAAACCCACAAAGCCCCACCCAAAGATAACCCTATGTCCCCATTTTCTCTCTTCTTTGTGCACATACTTACCACCAGCTTATCATAGATTTCACCCATGTAGATGTCAGCTTACATTCTTCCTCTAACCCCCGATTTCCTGTAAGCCTATCTTCCAGTCTCTATCTCTCTGAGGCAGCTTGCTTATTTTATATCATTGAGGTCATGTAGTATTTGTCCTTCAATGCCTGGGTTGCTTCACTCAACATAAGGTTCTCAAGATTCATCCATGTTATCATGTGTGTTTGTAGTGTATTTGTTCTTAAAGCCGAGTAGTATTCCATTGTATGTATAGACCACATTTTATTGATCCACTCATCTGTTCATGGGCATTTGGGTTGATTCCAACTTTTGGTGATAATGAACAATGCTGCTATGAACATTGGTGTACATATATCGGTTTGTGTCCTTGTTTTCAGTTCTGCTGGGAATATACCCAACAGTGGTATTGCTGTGTCATACGGCAAATCTATGGTTAGGTTTTTGAGAAACTGCCAAACTGTCCTGCGGAATGATTGGATCCTTCTGCATTGCACCAACAGTGGATGAGTGTTCCCATTTCTTCACATCCTCTCCAGCATATGTATTCTTCTGTTTTTTTCATAGCTGCCAATCTTATGGGAGTAAGATGGTATCTCATTGTAGTTTTGATTTGCATTTCCCTGACACCTAAAGATATGGAACATTTTTTCATGTGCTGTTTAGCCATTTGTATTTCTTCTTTGGAGAAGTTTCTGTTTAAATCTTTATCCCATCTTTTAAATGGGTTGTTTATCTTTTTATTTTCAAGATATAGGTGTTCTTTATATATGCAAGTTAAAGGCTCTTATCGGATACATGTTTGCCAAATATTTTCTCCCATTGTGTAGGTTCTCTTTTTACTTTCTTGACAAACTCACTTGAGGTGCAGAAGGCTTTAATTTTGAGGAAGTTCCATTCATCTATTAGTTCATTTGCTGCTCGTGCTTTTGGTGTGATGTTCATGAAGCCATTTCCTATTACACGGTCTTGTAGATGTTTCCCTACACTGCTTTCCAAGCCTTGGCTCTTATATTTAGGTCTTTGATCCATCTTGAGTTGATCTTTGTATAAGATGTGAGATGGTAATCCACTTTCATTCTTTTACTTATGGATATCTAGTTATCCAGGCACCATTTGTTGAATAGGCCATTCTCTCACAGTTGAGAGGGTTTGGTGGCTTTATTGAATATTATATGGCTATATATATGAGGTTCTACATCAGAACTTTCAATTCAATTCCATTGTTCTGTAGGTCTCTCCTTAGGCCAATACCATGCTCTTTTCCCTACTGTAGCTTTGTTGTATGTTTTGAAGTTAGGTAGTGTGATTTCCCCAATTTCATTTTTCTTTTTCAATATGTCTTTGGCTATTCGGGGCCTCTTTCCTTTCCAAATAAATTTCATAGTTAGTTTTTTTAGTTCCTTAAAGAAGGCTGTGTTGATTTTTATTGGGATTGCATTGAATGTGTAGATCAGTTTTGGTTGGATAGACATTTTAGTAATATTAAATCTTCCTGTCCATGAAAGGGAATATTCTTCCATTTATTTAGGTCTTCTTTGATTTCCTTGAACAGTCTTGTATAGTTCTCGGTGTATAGGTTTTTTACATCTTTAGTTAAATTTATTCCTAAATACTTGATTTTTTTATTTACTATTGTGAATGGTATTTGTTTCTTGATTTCCTCCTGATCTTGCTCATTATTGTTGTACAGAAATGTTACTGGTTTTGCACATTGATCTTATAACCTGCAACTTTACTAAACTCATTTATGAGTTCTAGAAGCTTTGTTCTAGACCTCTCAGTGTTTTCTATGTATAGGATCATGTCATCTGCAAATAATTAAATTTTGACTTCTTCCTTTCCAGTTTGAATGCCTTTTATATCTGGTTCTTGCCTCAGTGCTCGAGTGAGTACTTCTAAGTCAATGATGAATAGAAGGGGAGACAGTGTGCATCTTTGTCTTGTTCCTGACTTTAAAGGGAAGGATTTTAGGATTTCTTCACTGTAAACAATGTTGGCTGTAGGTTTTTCATATATACTCTTTATCATGTTCAAAAAATTTCCTTGTATTCTGATCTTTTGGAGTGTTTATTATCAAGAAAGGGTGCTGTATTTTGTCAAATGCTTTCTCTGCATCTATAGATATAATTATGTGATTTTTTTCCTTCAATCTGTTTATATGGTGTATTACATTGATTGATTTTCTTATGTTGAACTATCCTTTCATACCTGGAATGAATCCCACTTGCTCGTGGTCGTGGTGTATAATTCATTTAATGTGTTGTTGAATACAATTAGCAAGATTTTGTTAAGTATTTTTGTGCCTAGTTCGTTAGAGAAATTGGTCTGTAATTTTCCTTTCTTGTGGTCTCTTTGTTTGGCTTTCGTACTAGGGTAATGTTGGCATCATAGAAGGATTTCGGCAATGTTCCTTCTGTTTCGATTTTTTGGAAGAGTTTCAGCAGGATTGGTGTTAGTTCTTTCTGGAATGTTTTGTAGAATTCACCTGTGAATCCCTTTGGTCCTGGGCTCTTCTTAATTGGGAGGTTTTTAATGACTGGTTCTATCTCTTTACTCGTGATTGGTTTGTTGAGATCATCAATTTCTTCTTTCATCAATATAGTCTGCTTATGTGTTTCTAGAAATGTGTCCATTTCATCTGAATTGCCATTTTTTTTGGAATATAGTTTTTCAAAGTGTCCTCTTATGAGAGTCTTTACTTCTGTGGGGTCAGTGGTGATGTCTCCTTTCTCATTTCTTATTTTGTGTATTTGCATCTTTGCTCTTTTTTTCTTTGTTAGTCTCCCTAAAGGTTTGTCAATTTTATTGATCTTCTCAAAAAACCAGCTCTTGGTCTTGTTTATCTTTTCAAGTGCTTTCTTATTTTCTATTTCATTTAGTCCTGCTCTTATCTTTGCTATTTTCTCCCTTCTTCTTCCTGTTGGATTACGTTGTGTTTTTTTTTTCCTAATTTCCCCAAATGTGCAGATAGTACCTCAATTTTTGTTCTCTCTTCTTTTTTGATGTATGAGTTCATGGCTGTAAATTTCCCTCTCAGTACTGCTTTTGCTGCATCCCATCAATTTTGGTATGTTGTGTTATCATTAATATTTGTTTCAAGGTAGTCGTTGATTCTTTTTGAGATTACCTCTTTGACACATGTGCACTTGAGAAAAATGTATATCCTGCTGTGTTTGGGTGTAATCTTTTGTATATGTCTATTAGATCCAGCTCCTCTAATATACTGTTCAAATATTTTCTTTCTTTAGTGATTCTCTTTTGAGATGTTCTGTCCAGAGTTGATAGTGGTGTTTTAAAATCCCCCACTATAATTGTAGATGCATCTATTCTTTCACTTAGTTTTTCCAGCATTTGCCTCAGGTATTTAAAGGCACCCTTGTTAGGAGCATAAATATTTATGATTGATCGTTCTTCTTGACAGATTGTCCCTTTCACTAATAGGTAGTATCCTTCTTTGTCTGTCACAATTGTTTCACATTTAAAGTCTATTTTGTCTGATATTAATAGAGCTACTCCTCCCATTTTTGGGTTATTGTTTGCTTGTAAGTTTGTTTTCCAACCATTCACTTTCAGCCTCCATGAATCTCTGGGTCTAAGATGTGTCTCTTGTAGACAGCATACAGAGGGGTCCTATTTCCTTATCCAATGCACCAGTCTGAATCTTTTGATAGGTGAGTTTAATCTGTTGACATTCAGTGTTATTACTTTCAAAGAATTATTTATGTTAACCATATTTTGATTGAATTTGTGCTTGTCATATTTTGTTTGCTTTTTTTTTCCCCTTCTATTTTTGTCTTTTTTATTGCTCTTACACTCTCCTCCAACTCTGCCTGTCCTGTTTTTTCCTTTCTTCTTGCAGAACTCCCTTTAGAATTTCTTGAAGGGGAAGTTTCTTGTTGGCACACTCATTCAGTTTCTGTTTATCTGCGAATATTTGGAACTTTCCATCATTTTTGAATGCTAGTTCAGCTGGATAGAGTATTCTTGTTTTTGAAAATTCTTTTCTTTTAGTACCTTGACTATATCATACCACTGCCTTCTTGCCTCCATGGTTTCAGATGAGAAATCAGCACTTAATCTAATGGAGCCTCCATTGTATGTGATGGTTTTCTTTCTTTTGCTGCTTTTAGAATTTTCTCTTTGCCTTGAGCATAGGACAATTTGACAAGTATATGTCCTGGGGTGGGCCTGTTTTGGTTTATGACATTTGGGGAGCGCTGTGCTTCTTGGATATGTTCATCTGTCCCTCTCAGTAGATTTGGGAAGTTTTCAGCCATTATTTCCTGCAACACCCTTTCTGACCCCTTTCCCTTCTCTTCTCCTTCTGAGATGCCTATAATATGTATGTTTGAGCGTTTTGCATTGTCATTCAGTTCCCTAAGTCCTAGCTGGATTTTTTCTATGTTTTTATCAATTGATTCTACTATCTGTTTGATTTCCAATGTACTGTCTTCCACATTGCTAATTCTCTTCTCTGCCTCTTCTAATCTTCTGCTATTTTCTGCGAGTGTATTTTTTATTTCTTGAACTGTGGTGTTTATTCCCATCATATCTCATCTTTTTGCATGTGTCTGCAATTTTTTCTCCAAGTGTTTTCTTTACTTCATTAAGTTTGTCTCTGATATATGTTCTGAGATCTTTAATTACTTGTCTGAAGTTCTGCTCCCCTTCCTGGTTTAAGTTTGTTCATTGGATTCAGCCATGTTTTCCTGATTACTGGTTTGGTTTGTAGCTTTTTCTTGCTGTCTGGTCATCATTTTATCTTGATGGTTTTATTCAGTTCCTTAGCTTCTTTGTCTCGTATTGGGGATTATTTAGCTGTTGTTTTTGCATAAGTGTTATATCTTCTCTTTGTCACTTTGTTCTTCTTATTCTAATTTCTTGTTGCTGGCTGAGTTCACTTTGAAGGAATATATTAGGGCCAGTGAAAGGCAATTGTTTAAAAAAGGAAAATGTGTAAAGTAGTATTGGTAATAAATGGTAACAGAGCAACAATATGAGATCTGGGAGGATGGATATTAGATTCATGTAAGTTGTGTAGAATTATAGCAGTAAGTAAAGTACCTATAATGAGGTAGTCAACTGAATATGGGAGGAATATAGTATGAATTAAAAAGCCAGTGTTTTCGTGAGATAGGAAAAGAGAAAAGAAAGACAATAGTATCAAGAGTGAATAAAATACAGAAAACAAAACAAAGGTATTAGAAATTAATTGTTAGACTTTTTGGGGACCAAAGAATGGGTCGTGGAATATAGGAGAGACAGTAGATGATGGAGGATATCAAGATGTTGGGGGAAAGGGGATCATGTAGGTGGCTAAAATCAATTCACACAGAAATGAGGAAATGGAGGATGAGGAAAGCCAGCAAATGTGAGGTTTCCCTGCAGCACCTCTTGTATAATTAAGATAAAATAAAATAAGAAAAAAAAGAGAAACAAGAAAAAAAAAAGAAGAAATAAAAGGGGGGATGGGCAAAGAAAAGGGAGGGAAACAAGCAAGAAAAAGAAAAGGAGAAACAGGGGGAAAAAACCCTAAATAAATGAAAAAAGACCCTGGGGGATACAATGGGAGAAAAGACAAGGGGATAATGCAATATTAGCAACCAGCATAATAAAAAATAATTTAAAAAATGAAAAAAGAGGAAAAGGAAAGAAACAAAAAGAAAAAACGCAAATGTTGAAGGCTAGGACAGTCAAGGACCTTAGATGGACCTCAGTGGTGGATTCAGTGATGGGAAGTCTGTGATATTGCCGACTCAAGAGGTGTGAGTCTCTGTGGTTTGGGCCACCAGGGTTTAGGGGACACAGATCTTCGAACCTCAAATCCAGTTTACAGGGAGACTGTGAGCACCGCTGTGCAACACAGCCTTCAGGGATCCTTGTAGCTGGGTGCCAGCCCTTAGGGGGGTCACATCTGCAAACTATGACCTCTGTGTCAGAAACCCAAAATTCCCCTTCTCACAAGAGTCTCTTCTGTCGCTGTGTCACCAATTCGACTTCAGGACACCTCCTGCCCTGTAAGCCCCCAAAACAGCCTTCTGGTGCTGCCTTTTTATTGCGACTGATTTAAGGACCACTGCAGATAGGCAGCCAGACCTAGGGGGCAGGGCTCTAGCCAGAAGTGCTGATGTCCATGTCAGAAACCCAAAATTCCATGTCTCACAAAAAACTCCTCTGTCTCTGTCTCACCAAATCAGTTTCCAAACACCTCCTGCCCTGCAAGCCCCCAAATAGCCCACTCAGGGCTTATGAATTCCCCAGCACAGCAGAGCCTCCAGGAATCGCTGCTGCCATGTCGCCCACCCCAGTGGGGAGCGTCCTGTGTGCAGCCCCTATCTCCATGAAAGAGAGCCTTAATTCTACCTTTTACACAAATTTTCTCTGTCACTTTCCCACCAAATCAATGTCCAGACACCTCCTGCCCTGCAAATTCCCAAAACAGCCTTGTCCTGAAGAATTTCCAATGTTGCCCAGCCACTTCTTTGCAGGAGAGACTATAAGGTGCACTCACTCAGACATCATCTTGCCCCGCGTCTCTATTTTTTATTTTTTGAACTGTGGTGTTCATCTCCAACATATCTGTCTTCTTTTTGCATATGTCTGCAATTTTCTCTCCTGGTGTTTTCTTCATATTGTTAATCTCTTCCTTTACTTCATTAAGTTGGTCTCTAAAATATTTTTTGATATCTTTAATTACTTCTCCAGTGTTCTGCTACTCTTCCTGGTTTAATTTGTTCATTGGATTTGGCCATGTTTTCCTGATTATTGGTTTGGTTTGTAGTTTTTTGTTGCTGTCTGGTCATCATTTTATCTTGATAGGTTTAATCAGTTCCTTAGCTTCTTTTTCTAGTCTTGGGGATCAATTAGTTGTTGTTCGTGCATAAGTGATATGTCTTCTCTTTGTCACTTTGTTCTTCTTATTATATTTTCTTTTTGCTGGCTAAGTTCACTTTGAAGGAAAATATTAGGACCAGGGAAAGCAAAATGAGTAAGAAAAGCAAATGCATACACTATTATTGGTAATCAATGTTAATAGAGCAACAATGTGAGATCTAGAAGAGTGGATATTAGACTCATGTAAGTTGTATAGAGTTATAGCCGTAAGTAGAGTACCTATTAGGAGACAGTCAACTGAATTTGGGGAGGAATATAGTATGAATTAAAAGACCAGTGTTTTCATGAGAGAGGGAAAATGAAAAGAAAGACAATAATATCAAGAGTGGATAAAAGACAGAAAACAGAACAAAAGTATTAGAAATAAAAAATCAGGCAATTTGGGGGCCAAAGGAAGGGAGGTGGAATGCAGGAGAAACAGTAGATGATGGAGGATAGAAAGATGTGGGGAAAGAGGATAGTGTAGTTGGCCCAAATCAATACACAGAGAAAAGAGGAAATGGAGGAGGAGGAAACACAGCCAGTGTAAAACACTCCCTGCAGCACCTATTATATAAAGAAAATAAAATAAAAAAGAAGAAAAAGAGGGAAAAGAAAAAATAGAGAAGAGGAAAACATGGGGGGCAAAGAAAAGGTGGGGAAAGCAACCAAGGAAAAGAGAAAAAAACTAAATAAGTTAAAAAGGACCTTGGGGCATAGAATGGGAGAAGAGACCAGGAGACAATGCAATATTAGCAACCACCTCCACAAAAAAAATTCCCAACACAACAACGAAACCAACATTTCATTCTAGGAATCCTCTTTGCATTTAAATAATATGCTTAGGTATCTGACCTTCCCCCTTTCTCCCTTTCTCACTTCTCTCTCCCAGGACAGCAGAAAAGCTGCTGAGAGGTGTGGTAGGAGATTCAAGTAGGTCCTTGTTGAACCAAAACAACACATAAGACTGTGACTCTTTATGTCCATTCTGTGAGCACCTACACCTCACCAGAAACTCCAAATATGCTGTTGGAAGTTCAGATAGCACCTCCTACAGCCCCTCCCCCTTAGGTGTGCTAGGGGAGGTCTAATTCATTTTCTGACCCCACCTTCTCCCAGACCAAGTTTCCTATCCCAGGGTGTTTAGGTAAATTGTGTTTTCTCACAAGATTTGCTCTCCTTTCTTTCCAAACTCTCCCTAAGTTAACTGGTTCACTCCTCCAAGTTCAAAGAGAGAGAGAGAGAAAAACACAAAGTGGAGAGGTTTAGTGTAATCAAGGACTTCAGATGGATTTCAGGGCATGGTGGATTCAGGGATGCAATATCTTTGATATTGCAGACTCAAGGTGTGTGAGTCTCTGGAGTGTGGGCCAAAAATATTTAGGGGACACAGACCTGGGAAACATGCATCCATTTAACATGGGTTCTGGGAACACTGCAGCACATCAAAGACTTAAGGGATCACAGAAGAAGGGCCCCCAGCCCTAAGGGGAGGGGTCCTGCCCACAACTTCTGACCTCCATATCAGAAACCCAAAATTCCACCTCTCACAAGAATCTCTTCTGTCACTTTCTCACTATATCAACATCTAGACACCTCCTGCCCTGCAGGCCCCAGAAACAGCCCACTCAGGGTTTGGAAACACCGCAGCACAACAAAGATTTCAGGGATCACCATAGCCAGGCCACCAGCTCTAGGGGGAGGTGTTCTGTCTACTACTTCTGACCTCCATGTCAGAAACACAAAATTCCACCTCTTGCAAGAATCTCTTCTATCACTGTCTCACTAAATCGACATCCAGACACTTCCAGCACTGCAAGACCCCAAACCTGCCTTACAATTATAACAATGAATGTTAATCAATTAAACTCCCCAATCAAAAGACATAGACTGGCAGAATAGATAAGAAAATATGAGCTATTAACATGCTGTCTACAAGAGACTCACCTAAGAACCAAGGATACCAATAGATTGAAAGTAAAAAAACTGGAAAATGATATTTCATGCATGCAATAGCAACAAAAATAAAAACTGTGTTAGATGTATTTATATCAGATGACATAGAATTTCAAAGCAAAATTGTAATTAGGGGCAAGGAAGAATATTATATATTAATAAAAATGTCAGTTCATAAGAAAGAAATAACATTACCAAATGTATATGCATCCAGCCCATTTTCCCAAATTACATGAGGCAAACATTGATAAAACTAAAGTGTGAAATACATGTCTTTTTGATAACAGTTAAAGACTTCAATACACTACTCTCAGCACTGAAGAGAACATTTGGGCAGAGGATCTGTAAAGAAATACTGAGCTTGAATAATATGATAAACAAACTAAACCTAACAGACATATACAGAACATTGCAACCCAAAGTAGCAAGATATACTTTCTTCTCAAGTGCTCATGGATCTTTTGCCATGATAGACAATATTTCAGATAGATGGCTCAGGAGTTTATTACCTTGCCAGTGGGCCCTATTTTGGAATTTGTGCTCCTGATTGTGATGGAGTAAGACTCAGATGTGACCTCTCTACATATGCCTCTTCTGTCAGTTTTACTGAAACTGTGATTGACCCTGGGGTTTGTGTATGCACATAAGACTTGAACTCTGGACTGGTGATGTGCCACCTGAGCCCTGAGCCCCAGCAGAGTTGCAACACCTACTCTCTTGTGCACTGGACATACCCAGGTCAGCAGATGGGGAGGTGAGAATGATCAACCATCACACCAGGGAACTGAGAGTGTCTTCAACTTCATACAGAAGAATCACATCCATCAGTCATGTGGGATCTAAGCCCTCTCTTTATTTAGAGGTAGAGGGCACATCACCATCCCAGGGTCCACAAGATAGAGGAATATAATATAGATTGGAGTGGATTTGCTGGTATTCTACTATAGAAATCTTGTGACTTTAGCAATATATGAAATTGTATCATTGATGTGGAGATGGTGGTCATGGGAGTTCCTGAAGGGCTGAGAGAGGGTGGAAGATATGTGATATTGAGCATTTTCAGGACTTGGAGTTGTCCTGAATGATATTGCAGGGACATATGCAGGATATTGTTTATTCTGCCATAACACACTGGATGAACTGGATTGAAACACAATGTAAAGTATGGTCCATGTGGTGTGGGAGAGCTCCAAGGTATATTCACCAAATGCAATAAAGGTGCCTCACTGATGAAAGGGGATATTCATATGTGAGGAGCAGGGTGGTGTGGGGAGTGGAGTATATGGTAAACTCTTATGTTTCTTAACATAATGATTTTGTGATCTATTTATCTTTAAAAAAGAGGCAATAAAATATAAAAAAGCAGATCCCAATACATTCAACAAAACTGAAATTATACAAAGCACTTTCTGTGACCATAATGATATATACATGCACATCAATAGCGGATGGTTTCATAGATGGGTACTAACAAGGAATCAAAGAAGATTCAGGAAAGGGCAAGTTGGCATCTGAGTAAGTGCACCTTATAATCTCTCCTGCAAGGAATCTGCTGAGTAGGCCCTGAGTCATGCTGGAGAAGACTGTTTTGGGGGCTTACAGGGCAGTTGTCTGGATGCCAATTTGGTGAGACAGTGACAGAAGAGGTTCTTGCAAGGGGTAGAATTTTGGGTTTCTGACGTGGAGGGCAGAAGTTGGGGCACGACCCTTCCCCCTATGGTGGGTGGCTGTGGAAATCCCTGAAAACTGTTGTTTGTGCTGTAGCATTCCCAAACCCCATGTTTAATGGATGTGTGGTTCTCAGATCCATATCACCTAATCCCCTGTAGCCCATGTTCCACAGACTCACAAACCTTGAGTCCACAATATCCCAGACCTCACATTCTTGATTCTAGCATGCCCTGATTTCCATCTGAGGTCCGTGATTACCCTAGCTCTCTGCTTTATTTAAAATTTTTGAACTTGGAGGATTATACCAGGTGGCTTGGGGAAAGCCTGGGCAGAAAGAATAGGCAGATCTGCTGAGAATGCCTAATTTACCTAAATGCTGTGGGATAGAAAACTTGGTCTGGGAGAGGGTGGAGTCAGAAAAACTATTAGCCCTCCCCTAGCACACCTAAGGGGGAGGGACTGTAGGACGTGCTTTCCAAGCTACCAATAGCATATTTGGAGTTTCTGGTGAGGTGAAGGTGCTCTCTCACTGGAAATTAAGAGTCACTGTCTTCTGTGTTGAGTTGGTTCACCAAGGACCCATTGAATCTCCTACTGGACCCCTCATGCAGCTTTCCTGCTGCCCTGTGAAAGAGGGAAGGGAGGAAGGGAGAAAGGGGGAACTTCAGATCCTTATTCCTTTTATTTAAATGCAAAGAGGATTCCTAGCTTAAAAGTTTGTTGTTGTTGTTGTTGTTTTGCTGTTGTTATTATTGCTGCATTGTCTCTTGGTTTTTAATTCCTCTTTATCCCCCAAGGACCTTTTTTTCTGTTCTTTTTTCTCTTTTTCTTTTTCTTGCATGCTTCTCCCCCCATATTGTCGCCCCCCCTTTTTCCCAATTTTTCTTCCTTTTTATTTTATTTATTTTTCATATAATAAGTGCTGCAGGAAGCGCTTCACATTAGCTGTGTTTCCTCATCCTCCATTTCCACTTTTTTGTGTGTATTGATTTTGGCCACCAAGAGGATCCCCTTTCCTCTACATCCTTCTATCCTCCATCATCTATTCTTACTCTTACATTCCATCTTCCTTTGTTTGGCCCCCAAATTGTCTGAAATTTTATACTAAGACCTTTATTCTGTTTTCTGTCTTTTACTCACTCTTTTTATTATGGTCATTCTTTTCTCTTTCCCTATCTCATGAAAACACTAGCCTTGTATTCATACTATATTTCTGCTAATATTCAGTTGACTGTCTCATTATAGGAGCTCTACTTACTGTTATAACTCTAGACAGCTTACAAGAGTCTAATATTCCATTCTCCTAGATCTCACATGGTCCTACTGTTAGCATTTATTACCAATACTACTTTAAACATTCTCTTCCTTTACTCATTTTGCTTTCTCTGGCCCCAATATTTTCCTTCAAAGAAAACTTAGCCAGCATCATGGAAATATAATAAGAAGAAAAAGTGACAGATAAGACATAACACTTACACAAAACAAAAACTAATTACATCCCAAGACTAGAAAAAGAAGCTAAGGGACTTATTAAAGATGACAAAATAAAATGATGACAAAACAGCAACAAAATCTACAAACCAAACCAATTGTCAAGAAAACATGGCCGAATCCAATCAACAAACCAAAAACCAGGAAGAAGAGCAGAACATTGAGCAAGTAATTAAAGGTCTCAAAACATAGAGGAGAGAATTACTGATGTGTAAGACAGTACAACTGAAATAAAACAGATAATAGAACTGATCACTTAAAAGATAGAAAAAGTCCAGCTGGAACTTAGGGACCTGAATAACAATGCAAAATGCACAAACATATTCATTGTAGGCATCCAAGAAGGAGAATAGAAGGGAAAGGGGACAGAGGGGTGTTGGAGGACATAATGACTGAAAACTTCCCAAATCTACTGAGGGAGATGGATGTACATGTCCAGGAAGCACAACACACACCAAACAGCATACATTCCAACAGGCCTATCCCAAGACATATACTTGTCAAATTATCCAATGCTCAAGACAAAGAGAAAATTCTAAAAGCAGCAAGAGAAAAGAGAACCATCACATACAAAGGACGATCCATAAGATTAAGTGATGATTTCTCATCTGAAACCATGGAGGCAAGAAGGCAGTGGTATGACATAGTCAAGGTACAGAAAGGCAAAAATTTCCAATGAAGAATACTCTATCCAGCTATGCTAGCATTAAAAAATGATGGAAAGTTCAAAATAGTCACATATAAAGAGAAAGTAAGAGAGTATTTCAACAAGAATTCTGCTGTTCAAGAAATACTAAAGTGAATTCTGAAGGAAGAAGTGAAAGAAAAGAGAGACAGAGTTGGAGGAGACTGTAAGAGCAAGTAAAGGCAGAAAGAGAAGAAAATAACTAAGAAAATATGACAAACACAAGTCCAAAGAAAATATGGCTAATATAAGTAATTCCTTGAAAGTAATAACATGGAATGTCAATAGATTAAACTCCCCTGTCAAGAGACTGAGACTGGAAGATTGGTTAAGGAAATATGACCCATTTATATGCTATGTACAAGAAATACATCTTAGACCCAGGGATTAAAGGAGGTTGAAGTGAATGGCTGGAAAACAATCTTACAAGAAAACACTCACCAAAAATGGTAGGGGTAGCTATATTAATTTCAGAAATAATAGACTTTAAAGGCAAAAAAATTGTGGAAGACAAAGATGGACACTACATATTAATAAGATGAATAATCTTTCAAGAAGAATGAACAATCATAAATATTTATGCTCCTAACAATGGTGCCTCCAAATAAGTTAGTCAAACACGGGAAAAATTAAGTGAAAGAATAGATGTCTCTACAATTATAGTGAGGGACTTAAATATATCACTATCAACTTTGGAGAGAACATCTCAAAAGAGAATCAATAAAGAAACAAGAACTTTGAATGGTATATTCAAGAAGCAGGACCTAATAAAATATACAGATCATTACACCCTAATACAGCAGGATATACATTTTTCTCAAGAGCACATGGATCATTCCCCAAGATAGACCATATGCTATGCCACAAAGAAAGTCTCAATCAATTCAGAAAGTTTGAAATCACACAAAATAATTTCTCTGACCACAGTGAAATGAAGCTGGACATCTGCAAGGCCCAGAGAACCAGATTTCACACCAAGATATGGAAATTAAACAGCACATTCTTAGAAAAACTGTGGGTCAAGGAGGAAATCTCAAAAGAAAATAACTACCTTGAAACTAATTAAAATGATAACAAAACCTACCAAAACTTAGGTGATGCAACAAATGCAATAATGAGAGGGAAATTTATTTACATAAATACCTACATCAAAAAAGAAGAAAGAGCTAAAATTGAAGAGCTCACTACACACTTGGAGGAATTAGTAAAAAAGCAACAAAGTAACCCCAAAGGAAGAAGAAAGATAGAAATAACAAAGATCAGAGCAGAACTAAATGAAATAGAAAATAAGAAAGCACTTGAAAAGATAAACAAAACCAAGAGCTGGTTATTTTTGAAGATCAATAAAATCGACCAACCCTTAGCAAGACTAACAAAGAAAAAAGAGAGAAGTTGCAAATACACAACATAGTATATGAGAAAGGAGTTAACACAACTGAACCCACAGAAATAAGGACTATCATAAAAGGATACCTTGGGAAAATATTCCAACAAGAAGGACAATTTAAAGGAAATGGGCAATTTCCTAGAAACACATAAGCACCCTATACTGATGAAAGAAGAAATTGATGATCTCAGCAAACTAATCACAAGAAAAGAGATAGTATCAGTCATTAAAATCCTCCCAAATAAGAAGAACTCTGGGCCAGACGTCTTCAAAAGTGAATTCTACATAACATTCTGGAAAGAACTAACACCAGTCTTGCTGAATCCCTTCCAAAATTCTGAACATTAGGAACATTGCCTAACATATTCTATGGTGCAAACATTATCTTAGTACCAAAGCCAAAGACACCAAAAAAAAAAAAAAAAAAAAAAAGGAAAAAAGAAAATCACAGACCAATTTCTCTAAAGAACTTGCATGCAAAAATCCTCAGGAAAAAAACCTTCCGAATCATATTCAACAACACATTAAACAAATTATACACAATGACAATGTTGGATTCATCCCTGATATGCAAGGATGGTTCAACATAAGAAAATCAATGTAGTTCACCATATAAACAGTTTAAAGGAAAACAATAACATGATCATATATATAGAAGGAGAAAAAGCATTTGAGAAAATACAGCATGATTTTTAGATTAAAATATTGCAAAAAAATGGAATACAAGGAAATTTTCTGAACACGATAAAGGGCATATGTGAAAAAGCCAATGCCAACATCATTTACAATGGTGAAATCCTAAAATCTTTCTCTCTAAGGTCAGGAACAAGACAAGGATCACCACTGTCACCCCTTCAATTTAACATCGTCTTAGAAGTACCCGTTCAAGCACTGAGGCAAGAACCAGATATAAAAAGCATCCAGATTGGAAACAAATGATTCAAAATTTAATTATTTGCAGATGATAAGATCCTATACATAGAAAACACTGAGAAGTCTACAAGACAGCTTCTACAACTCATAAATGAGTTCAGTAATGTCTCAGGTAATAACATCAATGTGAAAAATCAGTAGAATTTCTGTACACCAATAATGAAAAATCTCAAGAGGAAATTAAGAAACAAATACCATTTACAATATTAAATAAAAAGTTGAAATACTTAGGAATAAATTTAACGAGGGATGTAAAAAAAATTATACACAGAGAACTACACAACACTGTTCAAGGAAATCAAAGAAGACCTAAATAAATGGAAGAATATTCCTTGTTCATGGATAGGAATACTAAATATTATTAAGATGTCTATCCTAACAAAACTGATCTACATATTCAATGCAATCACAATAAAAATCAACACAGCATTCTTTAATGAACTCAAAAATACTAGCTATGAAATTTATTTGGAATGAAAAATGGCCACTAATAGCCAAAGATATAATGAAAGGGAAAAATGAAATTGGAGGAATCACACTACCTGACTTCAAATTATACTACAAAAGTACAGTAGTGAAAACAGCATGGTATTGCCACAAGGAAAGACACATTGACCAATGGAACCGAATTGAGATTTCTGATATAGATTCTCACATATACAGCCATATGGTATTTGACAAGGACACCAAACCACCTAAACGTGAGAAAATGGACTCTTCAAAAAAATGGAGCCTGGAAATTTGGATATCCATTTGTAAAAGAATGAAACAGGATTACCAACTCACACCTTATACAAAAATCTACTCAAGATGAATCACAGACTTAAATATAAGACCCCATACCATAAAAATTTTGGAAAGCAATGAAGGGAACCATATACAGTACCTTGTAAAGGAAATGGCTTCATGAACTTCACACCAAATGCATGAGCAGAAAAAGAACAAATAGATAAATGGGACTTCCTCAAAATGAAAGCTTCTGCATCTCAAAGGAGTTTGTCAAGAAAGTAAAAAGAGAGCCTACACAATGGGAGAAAATATTGGGTAACCATATATCTGATAGGAGACTTATATCCTGTATATATAAAGAACTCCTCTATCTTGAAAATAAAAAGACAAACCACCCATTTAAAAAATGGGAAAAAGATTTGAACAGACACTTCTCCAAAGATGATATACAAATAGCTAAAAAACAAATGAAAAAATGCTCAAAATCCCTAGCTATTAGGGAAATGCAAATCAAAACTAAAATGAGGTAACATCTTACTCCCATAAGACTGAGAGCTATCAAAAAACCAAAAGACTAAAATTGTTGAAGAGGATGTGGAGGAATGGGAACACCCATCTGCTGCTGGTGGGAATGTAGAAGTATCCAGCCATTGTGGAGGACATTTTGGTGGTTTCTCAAATACTAGCTATAGATTTGCCATAAGACCCAGCAATTCCACTGCTGAGTATATAACCAGAAGATCTGAAAGCAAGGACACAAACTGATATATGCATACCAATGTTCATAGCAACATTGTTCACTATTGACAAATGTTGGAGTCAACCCAAATGCCCATCAACAGATGAATTAATAAATAAAATGTGGTATACACATACAATGTAATACAACTCAGTTACAAGAAAAAATACAGTACAAACACATGTGATAACTTAGATGAATCTTGAGAACCTTATGTTGAGTGAAGCAACCCAGGCACTGAAGCACAAATACAACATGGCCTTAATGATACAAAATAAGTAAACCAAGCTGCCTCAGAGAGCTAGAGACTGGATAATAGGCTTAAAGGAATTTTAGGGGAGAGGAAAGTTATGAGCTGTCACCTACCTGGGTGAAATTTATGATAAGCTGGAGGTAAGTATTTTTACAGGGAAGGGTTATAATGGGGGCATAGGGACTTTGGGTGGAGATTTGTGGCCCTGAGGGGGGTAGGGATGGGAGGATGGGAAATATGGCCCAAGAAATTGGGGGAGGATGGGAGAACATATGATCATAGGGGACTGTCAGATATTTGGTTGAGAATATATTGTTGAGAAAACGTTTTCAAAAATATAATAAGGAAGGTTCCCTGTTTATGATATTTAAAAGGAAGATTCTATCACAGGGCAGGCTTCTAGGGAGTGTGTGAGCGCTCATTTTGTGAAAGTGGGTTATATCATTAGATGGAGACCCATACAATGAGAGTGAATTTATACCACATTCTGGACAAGACTGATGTTCTTAAATAGAGAGAATTCTCTCTCTCAAGAGAAATGGTGGCTCCCAATGAGTTAAGGCAGTCGTGCATGTCAAGCCCTCAACAATTGCAAGTATCTCTGAACATGGCCCTTCGAGCAATGAAGATTGATTGTCACTGTAGGCCCTCTGGGGAGGGGGAAAGAGGTATTGAATAGATGGGATTAGTGTAACCGTGGGGCAATGGAAGTATTCCACAAAAATATGCAAGGATGGATTTAGGACATGTTAATTTACACCAAAAATCTATATGGGCCTATAGGCTAAAATGTAAATCATAATGTAAAACATAAGATAAAAAAAATTAGAAATAGTGTAGTCTAAAATATAAATGATAATGTGAACCCAAGTATAATCTTGTTTGAAAGCTATGGTCTCAATATCTGTACATCATTTGCAGTAAATATAGTATGAATTTGTAAAAAGATTATTGCTGGGGAAGGGACAAAGTGTCTTATGTTGGATATGTGGGAATACCGTATATTGCATATATGAATTACTGTGATCTGAAACTTTTGTGAAGACAAGCTTAATAATTAGAAAAAAAAAGAAAAGAAAGGATGTAGACACTGAGGAAGAGATGGAACAAGTTGCTTTGCCAATGTGCATACAGGGCAACACATACTGCAATGATGGAAGGCAAAACATCAAAAACAATGGTCTTTCATTTTTTAATATTTGATACCCCAATTTATTTTTACTTTAATTTTTCTAAATGAGTATGTATTCTATATCTATCATTTAAACCCATCACTATATTCCATTTTACTATTAATGGAACCTGGCAATATGTTAGGCTTTATTTTTGAAGAAGTTTTTGATCACAGAGAGTTTCAACAATGGCAGGGGTGAAATACTGGTGTGGGTTGTTATTGATAGGGGGAACAGGGTTGGGAGGGAGTTCTTCAGGGCATATAAATAGGGTACATAAAAATGGATATTTTCATAATGGCTACATTTAAAAAATGACAACTGAGGCAGTGCTGTGTTCCTAGCCAGCGGAGCTCTATCACATTCCCTAATGGAACAGCAACAATCCCCCAAAAGCAACAGCAAAGACCAAAAAAGATGGAAGGTCCAACAATGAGCCCTTGATACTAATGACTATGCTTGTGTGTCTGTGTGCCTGAAATAAGAACTAGGCTTAGGGCTGCAGGGTACCTAAGAGTTACCTCCTGAGAGCCTCCATGTTGCTCAAATGTGACTAATCTCAAAACCAATCTCAGCGTATAAATGCATTGCCTTTCCCCCAGTGTGGGACATGACTCCCAGTGATGAGCCTCCCTGGTGCCAAGTGATTACTACCAAGTACCTGCTCATGATGTATCTAGAAAACGACTTTGAATAAAAGGATCAACTCAGACCAACAAAATATCTCAGACTATATGTAATATCAGGAGTTAAAAAGGATTTTTGACCTTGAATAAAGGAGAAATGGAAAGGACAAAATAATTTATATGACTATGAGTCTCCAAAAAATAACCACTGGTCATCAGAGGTTTCACCCTTATGCACACCTCAGCAGAGTCCAAGAGACAGTTAAACTAGATACAACCCCTGTCATTGTTTATTCTGAGGGCTACAGAGACCCACAGGTTCTATGGTCATGGCAGATGGAGTTCAGTGACATGTCAGTTGTCCCTACTTTGGAGTTTGTGTTCCTGGGTGTGGCTGAGTTGGACTCAGATATTATTTTTGTTCACAAACCACTCCTGTTAATTTTACTGGACATGTGGTTGGCACTAGGGTTTAGTGTATACTCAGGGGACCTGAATCTCTGTACTGTCAACGTGATAGTCAGGTCCTGAGCCTCAAAAGACTTGCAACTCCTACCCTATGGTTTATTGAACTTACCCCAGCCAGCTAACAGGGCAATGAAGAAGGTCAACCACCACCCCAGGGATCCAAGAGTGCCTACAACTGCAAGCAGGAAAATTGCATCCCTCATCCAAGTGGAATCTGTGCACCCTCTTGATATAGAGGTGGAGTGGAAATAACCATCTCAGGGCCCATAGAATGTAGTATGGATTAGAGTATGGATTAGAGTGGACTTACTGATATTCTATTCTGGAACTATTTTGATTAGTAATGAAATCAAATGTAGCATTGATGTGGAGAAAGTGGCCATGATATTTCATGAGGGTAGGGAGTGGGAAGAAGAGATGTGATGTGGGGGCATTTTCAGGATTTGGAGTTGTTCTGGGTGGTACTGCAGGGACAGATACTGGATATTGTATGTCCTCCTATGATCCACTCGGCAGACTGGGGGAGAGTGTAAACTATAATGTGGGCCATTGACCATGTGGTGCAGCAGTGCTCAGAGATGTGTTCACCAAGTGCAATCGATGTCCCATGATGATGGAGGGGCTTGTTGTTGTGGGAGGAGTGGGGTGTGGGGGGTGTGGGGTGTATGGGGTCCTCATATTTTATTAATGTAACATTAAAAAATAAATAAAGACCAATATAATGATAAATGAAAAAAGATAAAGTGATGCGGCCACTGTAGAAAAGTTTGGTGGTCCCTCAGAAAATTAAGTATAGAATTATCATATGACCCAGGAATCCTATTTCTAGGTATATACCCAAAAGTTGAAAACAGCTATTTGAAAAGATATTTGCACACCATAACTCATAACAGCATTATTCCCAATTGCCAAATTATGACAGTAACCCACAGGGCCCATTAACTGATAAATAGACAAATAAAAGTTGTAGGCACATACAATGGGTCTTTTTTTCAGCTATAAAAATGAATGAAATTTTGATACATTTGGCAACTTTGATGAATTTTGTAAGCATTATGTTGAGTAAAAAAAGTCAGTAAGAAAAAGAAAATAAAACAGGGAAGATTTAATACCAAATCTTACTTAAACTTTTCCAAGAAATTGAACAACTAGGAACCCTACCAAACTTTGTCTATGAAACCAGTATCACCCTAATACCAAAACCAGATAATGGTATATGAAAAAAGAAAATTACAGGCCCATTTCTCTAATTAATACAGAATTTAAAATCCTCAACGAAATACTTGCTAATTGAATCCAACAACACATTAACAGAATTATTCATGATGATCAAGACATGCATGGCTGGTTCAACACATGAAAATCAAGCAATGTAATATACCAAATTAAAAAATCAAAGAATAACCACATGATATTTTCCATTGATGCATAAAAGGCATTAGACAAATATAGCTTTCCTTCTTGATAAAAATACTACAAAAGATAGGAAATTTAGGAAACATTCTCACCATGGAAAGGGCCATATATGAAAAACCCACAGCTCACATTGTACTCAATGGTGAGAGACTGAAAGCTTTCCTGTTGAGATTAGGAAGAAGACAATGAAAGAACACATGGATAAATGGGACCTCCTCAAAGTTAAAACGTTTTCTTTCAAAGGATTTCATAAGGAAGGGGAGAAAGCAGTCCATTCAATAGGAATAAACATTTGAAAACCACATATGTTATAAATTTTTTCTTTCCATTTTATAGAAAATGATCATGCAACTCAAAAATAAAAAATCAGGGAATCCAACTTAAAAATGTGAAAAATTAATAAATAGACATTTCTCAAAAGAGGAAATATAAATGGCAAAAATCACATGAAAAAATGTTTAATATCACTAGCTATTAGGGAAATTCAAAAGACAATATCTGTGAGATATCATCTTAGACTAGTTAGAATGGTCATTATTAAAGAAAACATTAAATAGTAAGTGCTGGAGAGGATGTTGAGAAATAGGAACACTTCTTCACTGGTGGTGGCATTGTAAAATGGTGCAGCTTCTGTTGAAAACAGACAGGCAATTCCTCAGTAAGCTGAATATCAAACTGCCAAATGATCCAGCAATTCCTCTACTAGGACTATATGCAGAAGAACTGAAAAATGTGAAACGAACACACATTTGCACACTAATGTTCTTAGTGGCATTATTCACAATTGACCAAAGATGGAAACAACCCAAGTGTCTATTAACCAATGAATGGATAAGCAAAATGTAGTATATACATGTGATTTAATACTATGCTGCAGTAAGAAGAAATGAAGTTGGGATACATAGGATAACATTGATTTATCTTGAAGACATGTTAAGTGAAGTAAGCCAGACATAAAAGGACACATGGTCTCAGTAATATGAACTAAATATGAGGAATAAATGCATGGAGTTACAACCTAATATAAAGGTTAGTAGGAGATAATAGGATTGCTGCAAAAGTAAACTGATGCTTCATGTATGCAGAAGTTTTGCTTAACTTGGCTGTAAAAGTATAGAAAAAGACTGAGTTGATGGTAACACATTATAGTAAGAAGCAGCTGAATTATACATGGGACTGTAGTTGGAAATGATAGTCTAGGGATTTCAACATCATTGAAAGAAATCTTGACAATATCTAGGGACTGAACAACACAGTGAACCTAGAGGTGGATCAGAATTGTGGTTAATAGTACAATGCAAGGGGAATGGGGTGTGGCTCAACTGACAGAGTGTCCACCTACCATATGGATGTTCCAGGGTTTGATACGCAGGACCTCCTGACCTATGTGGCATGCCAGCTCCCATGCAGTGCTGCCACATGCAAGGAGTGCTGGGCCATGCAGAGGCGTCCCCATGTAAGAGTGCCCCCCACACAAGGAGTGTGTGCTGTAAGGAAAGTCACTCCATGTGAAAAAAGCACAACCCACCCAGGGATGGCACAGCACAGACAGAGCGCTGATGCAGCAAGAGGACACAACAATAAAGAGATGCAGTTTCCCAGCACTGCCTGACAATGCATGCGGATGCAGGAAGACACACAGCAAGTGGACACAGAGAGCAGACGCTGGGGGCATGGAAGGGGAAATAAATAGATAAAAGAAATCTTTTTAAAAAAGTATAATGCAAGAATGTCCTTTCTTGAACTAGTACAGTTGAACGTCACTATTGCAGGATGGTGGGAGTGTGGAGAAACATGGGAAAAATACAATTAATGTATGTTATGAACTATAGTTAACAGCAATGCTGTAATATTCTTGTATCAATGACAAAGATGCACTCTGTTAATAACAGTGGGTTACAATAAAAACATGTGAAATGTATACTCTGGACCATAGTTAATGGTAATAATCTGATGATATTATCTCCTAATCTGTAATAAATGTTCCACAACGGTGTTGTGTTGGTGAATTTCTCTTGTATGGGGACTCCACTGATGTACATATTATTTTGTAAGTTCACAACTTTTGTAATAAAAAAACATTTTAAAAAAGCAATTGACCATAAGGGTGAGTGTCAATTTCTGAAATCTCAATTCTTTTCCATTCATCAATATGTCTATTATGCCATTACCATGCTCTTTTGATGACTATAGTTTAAAAATATGCTTCAAAGCCTGGATGTGTGTGTCCACTGTCTTTGCCCTTCCTTTTATAGATATTTTGGCTATCTGGTGTCCCTTTCAATTCCAATTAAATTTGATAATTATCTCCAATTTCTGCAAAGGAAACTTTAAAAAATTTTATTGTGATTGCATTGCATCAGTAAATCAATTTGGGTAGAATTGACATCTTACTAATTAATCTTCCAGTCTGTGAACAGGGAATATCCTTCCACTTATTTAAGTCCTCTTTAAATTATTTTAGCAATGTTTTATAGATTTTGAGTACATGTACTTTACATCTTTGATTAAATTTATTCCTATACATTTGATTCTTTTAGATTCTGTAGTAAATGTAATTTGTTTCTTACTTTCTTCCTCAGATTGGTCATTTCAAGTACATAGAAACACTCCCGTTTTTCAAATGTTGATCTTATATCATGGCACTTAGCTTAACTTCTTTATTAATGCTAGTAGTTCTAATGTTGATTGTACAGGATTCTAAATATTGGATCCTGTTATTTACTGACAATGAAAGTTTTAGTTCTTCTTATCTGTTTTTGATTAATTTTATATCTTTTTCTTGCCAAATTGCCCTAGCAAGAATATCTAGTACAATGTTGAATAGCAGTCATGACAGGGGCAACTTGGCTTGTTCCTAATATTAAAAGGGAGGGGCGGGGCAAGATGGTGGCTGAGTGAGCATACCTGATAATTTCTCCTGCAAAGAAGCAGCTGGGCAGCATTGGAGGTTCTTCGTGACCAGGCTGTTTCAGGATTTTTGCAGGGCAGGAGGTGTCTGGACATTGATTTGGTGGGAACGTAACAGAGAAAACTTGTCTATAAAATATAATTGAGACTCTATTACATGGAGGTCGGGGCTGCACACAGATGCGCCCTCCTGGGGAAGGCAGAGCCTCAGCACCGGCGCTGCAGCAGCGATATCTGGAGGCTCTGCATTACTGGGGAATTCATAATCCCTGAGCGGTCTATTGGGGGGTAAAAAGGACAGGAGGCCTTTGCAGACCGATTTGGGGAGACAAACGTGAGTTTTATTGCGAAGCGGGGGCATGTTTGATTGTGGACACACAAAAAAGCACTTCCACCTAGAGCCCTGCCTCCCCCAAGCCCGGCTACCAATCTGCAGTGGACTTAAATTGATAGCAAAAAAGAGACGCCACAAGGGTCTGGCAGGGTGGGAGATGTCTGGAAACCGATTAGGGGAGTATTTTGTGAAGCGTGGGAATTTTGGTTTTGGACACTGTTATCAGCATTTCCGGCTGGAGCTCCACCCCCGGGCCTGGCTATTGATCTGTGTCATTAAATTGGCTGCAGTGTAGAGGCGCCCCCAGGTGGCCGTTCCAGGGGCTTACAGGGTGGGAGGGCTACTGAAGTCGAATTGGTGATACATCCACAGAATAGACCCCAGTGAATGAGTGAATTGTGGGGTTCAGACACACAGGATAGAGTTTGCAGATGTGACCTCACCCATAGGGCTGGCACCTAGCTGCGGGGATCCCTAAAGTCTGTGTTGCACTGTAGTGCTCCCAGGCTCCCTGTTAACCAGACTTGAGGTTGCCAGGTGTGAGAACCCTAAATCATGGTGGCCCACAACTGAGAGAGTCACACCTCTTGAGTCTTCAATATCTCAGACTTTCCAGCCCTGAATCCATCATGCCCTGAGGTCCATCTGAGGTCTTGAATGTCCTAGCCCTCAAAGTTTGCTTTTTTCTTTTTCCTTTTGTTTTGTTTTTATTTTTATTTTATCTTATTTTTTATTTTTTTAAATGTCCTGATTGCTAACATTGCATTATCCCCTAGTCTTTTCTCCCAGCGTATCCCTCAAAGTCTTTTTTTCAATTATTTAGGGATTTTTGTTGTTGTTGTTGTTGCTGTTGCAGTTGGTGTATATCTATTTTTTTCTTTTCCTACCTATTCCCCACCATTTACCCACTCCCTTTTTCTTTCTTCCTTTCTTCTCTCTCTCTCTCTTTTTCTTTTTTCTCTCTCTCTTGTCCCTCATTTTCTTCTTATTTTATTTTATCTTAGTTATACAATAGGTGCTGCAGGGAACACCTCACATTTGCTGGGTTTCCTCATCCTCCCCTGCCTCATTTCTGTGTGAATTGATTTTGGCTACCTATACTATCCCCTTTCCCCTACATCTTGATATCCTAAATCATCTACTGTCTCCTTATATTCCACTTCCCTTTCTTTGAACCACAAAGTGTCTAACTCTTAATTTCTAATACCATTGATTTGTTTTCTATCTGTTATCCACTCTTGAAACTATTGCCTTTCTTTTCTCTTTCACTCTCTAATGAAAATACTAGCTTTTTAATTCATACCATATTCCTCCCATATTCAGTTGACTACCTCATTATAGGTACTATACCTACTGCTTTAACTCTACACAACTTACATGAATCTAATATCCATCCTCCCAGATCTCATATTGTTGCTCTGGTAACATTTATCACCAATACTATTACACACTTTTTCCTTGCTTACACAATTGCCTTTCCCTAGCCCTAATACATTCTTTTAAAGTGAACTCAACCAGCAATAAGAAATTAGAATAAGAAGAACAAAGTGACAAAAGGAAGATAAAACACTTACGCAAAAACAACAGCTAATTAATCCCCGAGACTAGACAAAGAAGCTAAGGAACTGATTACACAAATCACAATAAAATGATGACCAGATAGCAACAAAAATCTACAAACCAAACCAGTAATCAGGAAAACATGGCTGAATCCAATGAACAAACTAAAAATCAGGAAGGGGAGCAGAACTTCGCACAAGTAATGAAAGATCTCAGAACATTTATCAAAGAAAAATTTAATGAAGTAAAGGAAGAGGTTAACAACATGAAGACAACACTTGGAGGGGAAATTGCAGACATACGCAAAAAGATAACAGATATGATGGGAATGAACACCACAGTTCAAGAAATCAAAAATACACTTGCAGCAAATGTCAGCAGCCTAGAAGAGGGAGAGCAGAGAATTAGTGATGTGGAAGACAGTACATTGGAAATCAAAGAGATAGTAGAATTGGTCGATAAAAAGATAGAAGAATTCCAGCTAGGACTTAGGGACCTGATGATCATGAAAAATGCTCAAACATACGTATTATAGGCATTCCAGAAGGAGAAGAGAAGGGAAAGGGGTCAGAAGGAGTGTTGCATGAAATAATGGCTGAAAACTTCCCAAATCTACTGAAAGAGACAGATGTTCATATCCAAGAAGCACAGTGCACCCCAATCGTCATAAACCCCAATAGGCCCACCCCAAGACATATACTTGCCAAGTTATCAAACGCTCAAGACAAAGAGAAAACTCTAATAGCAGCAAGAGAAAAAAACCATCACATACAAGGGAAGCTCCAGAAGATTAAGTGCTGATTTCTCATCTGAAACCATGGAGGCAAGAAGGCAGTGGTATAATATAGTCAAGGTACTAAAAATAAAACAAATTTCCAAACAAGAATACTCTATCCAGCTAAACTAGCATTCAGAAGTGATGGAGAGTTCAACATATTCACAGATAAACAGAAACTGAAAGAATATGCCAACAAGAAACCTTGCCTTCAAGAAATTCTAAAGGGAGTTCTGCAGGAAGAAAGGAAAAAGCAGGACAGGCAGAGTTGGAGGAGAGTGTAATAGCAACAAAAAAGACAAAAAGAGAAGGGGAAAAAAAAACAAACAACAAAATATGACAAACACAAGTCCACTCAAAATATGGTTAACATAAATAATTCCATGAAAGTAATAACACTGAATGTCAACGGATTAAACTCACCTATGAAAAGATTCATACTGGGACATTGGATAAGGAACTGTGACCCATCTATATGCTGTCTACAAGAGACACATCTTAGACTCAGAGACTCATGGAGGTTGAAAACTAATGGTTGGCAAGGAA